>NC_056729.1:480957925-480961593 GCF_019279795.1 Protopterus annectens
TTGCTCTATTAATTCTTTAAGTGGATTAGAGTAATATGTATAAGGACAAACTGGTATCTTTCATTGTTCCTCAGTTTTGTCAAAAAGTCTTGAGCATGACCTCCTTATGTCACTCTCTATTACAGCCAGTCATTAATGCCAGACATTACTTTTTTTCCTGTCAATATGCTTTCTTCTGCAAAACCAGACTTCTGTTAACTTTTTAAGTACAGTACGGTAATATTAAAAAGTGTCATTGGGATCTGTTTTTCCCTCTCCATACTCCTTTTTTATGCTGCAAAACATGTTATTCTATTAACTTTTGGAGTGATTTACGGTTGTCTGTATTTCCCTAGTGTTTAGCGTTCCTCACAGTATGGCAGTATGTGCTTTTTAGTCATGAGGAGTTTATATATAGGAACCCCTCACATGCACACAGACACATACACACGCACTCACATTACCACACACACTGTACATCAGACACCCCCCCCACCTGATCTCATTCAGACACCCATCACCCATAATTGCAAATACATGCGTGCATGCACCTACACACACACACACACACACACACACACACACACACACACGCAACACATAGACACTAGCAACAACTTAGAACATCCTAGCTCACTTAAACAACCCATCTAAGTCTGTATATCCATTTGCTTTAATAAATTAAAGCTAAATAAATTATAAGAAAAAAACTGAAACAAGAACAGCCTTTACCATTAAATGCAGCCCAAAACTATCTTTTTCACACTGTAAACACAAAACACACACACACACACACACACACACACACACACACACACACACACACACACACACACACACACCCAAACCCAAAAACACTTCCCACCTAAATCAACCCCTAGAAATTAAGTTCATGATTTTGTAGTAAAAGAGTAAAAAGAAAAGTAAAACATTAACCACAACAAGTCAAAAAACAACTTTACCTAACGTCCTACAGTAAGAATCTGATCCTTGTTACCTAAGCTAAGCTAAACTAAACTAGAACTAAAACTATTATCTTTCTAAACTGCTAAGTTTAACAAGTGAATCTAAATGTAATTTCAAAAACAAAACAATAAAACTTCCTCAGGAACTACAGGAGAAAAATCACTCAACAGTCAGCTTGTTCACAGACATGTGAGCAAACTATCTAAACCTCCAAAACAAAACACTTCAGGATTCGTTGAAGGCTTTTCAGCCGAGGTACCAGAAGCATTAATAAAGAACTTGCAGCATCTATCGCTTGGCTCCTGAAACATTTTTTTTTACAAACTCTCTAAACCCTTAGCCAGTAAAATCATACATAATTAGTGTAATTCAGTAATGGAGAACTCTACTGTGACATTAAAAAAGAACAAAAATACAGATAAATGGAATACACAGGAGTCTGGTTTCTGTGATATATGGAATAATCTGTATCCTAGGATTAGGGAACTTAGTTCATGATTTCTAGCTTTGCCACTCATTATGAACCTGTTTGCTGTGTTATACATGAACTCAGAAGTGTAGCTGGCTCACTCCAGTCCTGTGAGTTAGCTCCCCAGCTCCTCAAGTCCCACGAGTTAGTGCTTAACCCCCCCCCCCAGCTCCTCAAGTGAAGAGCAAAAAAAAAAATGGGACTACTTTCAAGATAGTTCTTGCAGACATGAGGACAGTACCCAATCCACCTGACCACTCTAGCTCTTCATGATGTGAAGAGAAAAAAATTACAAGATGGCCAGAGATATGGCACCCCCCCTCTCCTTCCTGCCCCGCCCATTCAGGTCCCACTTACGTGCCCTGCCCCAACCCTTCTTTCTCAGGTTTAGTAAAAAACAATCCTTTCTTCTTTTAAACTGTAGGAAACTGCTTGCTACAAATGTAGGAAACAGTTACTTCAGTTTACACCCTACCTGTACAGAGTGCTACAGTGCCCAGGCTTTAGATGAAAAAAAAATGTGTTCTTTTAAATTGTAGCATGCTGCTTGCTACAAATGTAGCAAACAGTGGACACAATTTATAACCTGCCTGCATTAGTTTAAAAAATTATTTTCTTTCACTTTTAAACTGTAGTAAATTGCTTGCTACATTGTAGTTGCTACAGTTTAGACTACACATTGAGCACTACAATACTCAGCTTTGACTTCAAATGCAATACTGACTTTTAAAAGCTGGTATTGCACTAAAGAGCACTTAGAATGATGGCTACTCCCTAACACTTAATGGCCAGGGCAGGTGCCTCTCTGACATTGTCCTAGCTACACTATTGCATGAAATATCTTTCACTGTGTTTTTAGGAACACGTTTCATGATGAGTGAATAGTGAAGAAGGATAATTGAAATGCACTGTGTTTTTTGTGTGTGTGTGTGTGTGTGTGTGTGTGTGTGTCCATGTGTGTGTGTGTGTGTGTCCATGTGTGTGTTTGTGTCTGTATAAGTAAATGTATGTATATATATATATATATATATATATATATATATATATATATGTATAAAATATATGTATACACACATACACACATGCAATGTAACTGACTGTCAAGGAAATGTAGTTTTCCAGCTTTAAGGATACTGTACACTTTCCTTAAGGAAGAGCAAAGGAAAAAGAAAAAAAAATTAAAACTAATTGTACAGGAATGATATCAGCATGCAAATTACTAAATTATACTGTTTTCATAACTTCTAATGTAAGATCTGTGTCAAAGATAACTTTGCATTCTTATTAAAAATAAGAAAACCAGATTCAAGCTGATATTGCTTGTTTAAAGGGACAATCCCAGAGTTTAAAATTCGGGTCTGCACTATATCCGACTGAAGTTACACCCACTTTGCCACGTCACTCACATTCCCACCCACAGTGTCTTTTTCCTTTAGCTATGCTGTCTCACTCCTGTTTTGTTTCCCCATGTGAATTGAATGGCTGTCATTCGAGTTCCTAGTGATTTTCAGTAAAAACGTGTATTTCAGTTTTTTTAAATTAGAAATATTGCAACAAGAAGTAGTAAGCATCTATACTACTGCAGCCCATAATTGCATTAACCATTTTGCTAAGATCGCTATTTTCTGAATACTATTTTGCTAAGATCGCTATTTTCTGAATACTCGGAGAAGTAGAAGTAAAGTCTGTGTGTAGAGGTAACAGAATAGCAGAAACAATCTATTCCTTTTTAGAAATTTTTACAGCGGTTTCTGCTGACATCAGCAAGTCATCTTTCTTGCACTACGGTCAGTTTCCTGGAGCAGTCGATCTCCGTGCATGAATGTTAAATGGAGCAAAGGCTCCCAATCTTGAAGCGATCGGTAAAGTCACTGAGAAGATTAATAGCGGCCAAGTTCAGTGCAACGCAGTTAGTACTAGCGATCAGCTTTCTAGATGAGCCGATCCCATTGCATACTAGCGATGTTAAAGGGATCAAGGGTTCTGGTGCTTCAGGAATGTCTTTTCTGTTCCAAGCAACATGTCAGTACATATCTATGGGCAAAATGAATGCACAATACACACTGCAACAGCGATCCAATTTGAAAAGACAAAAAAAGGCCAGCAGGATAAGAAATGGACTATAAGACAAGGGGTATAAGGAGATGTGGTACTTTTCCGTTATCGGGGCAACCGCTGTAATAAGCACTTGGAATCAGAACTTGTTCAAGTTACGGTCAGTAGTGAAATAACCACATTTTTTCTTTAAGTATAT
>NC_056729.1:481050790-481148290 GCF_019279795.1 Protopterus annectens
AATGAGTGTGGAATCTAACTGAGAGCGGGTACATGTTTGGGGTATAAACTTCATCACTCCACTGTTTTCTTGAATACAGCCCTCACCTGAAGATGGATAAGCAGGATACCCTTCTCATGGCAGAAAACTACTCCTTCTTAAGTGCCATTCTAGGACGAAACTGTGTGAGTGGACTTCTTTGTTGTAGTCACAGCGTTTGGTAACATTGTACCCATTGGACTTCATTCTATTCTGTGGCCACTGGTGCTTCACACCCTGATAACTCATTAGTTGCTCCTATTTATCCTTAGAATATTCTTATTTTGACCAGCTAAATTCTCTACATAGGGCTGATAAACAATAGGCTATGAGAAGCAATCTGTCGTATTACTGATGACATGTATTTTGGAGTTTGTCCCATAAGGCTCACACCGCCTCCCATGGCTTTGTGCAGCCAGCTGATAGCTTGCCAGGTATAATGCTGCCTTCAACTTGTTTTATTCAGCCTCTAACAGTAGCAGAGTGTGTGCCCTCCATTATTTTACTGCTATGAGCCACACAACTGGACAACCTGGTACCTTCCTAGTGTCTCTAACTGCTGTAGTACCCTTCTGTAAGCCACCTAATTACCATTACTGTGGGTGTTAATTATCTGTTATTCTTGTACAGCCACTGTACTGTGAATGAATTTGTATCCGCACTGATACTGCTGCTGTTTCCAGTGCCACTCTCTTGAATTGACCCCACTGTGAAAGCAACATAGTGTAGAATGTTCAAGTATTCTTCACCTCACCATTTTTGTTGATTGCTCCCTGCCTGAACTATACATCTGTTTTCCGATTTTGAGTTTGGAGTGCTTTGTTTGCCTTCTGTTTGTATATCCAGGAATAACTCAAACTATGTAGTGGCAATTAATGTTTACATGCAATTACTCTTGGCCACCTGCTGCTGAGATTGCTTTCTCCTAAGTTCCTCTCCCGACCCAATTCTTAGGAATATGGCAACAGTTATCCTGAAAAAAAAAAATCCAGTGCAGTATGAGAGTGTGCCAACACTCAAGTAAGATTACGATCTCTAAAAACGTAGGTGACTGAAGGAAAGAATACTCTTGTTACTTGATAGGTTCATTGGTGGTTACTAGGATACTGACCCAAAGGTCTTTATAAGCCTTTCCATGTGTACCCGATATAATACTAGAGAAACCCAATATAAAGGATCTAGCCTAAACTCAAAATCTTAGTTAACAATGGCTGCACATATCTAGGAGGATCATAGGTGAAATCCTGGCAAGAAATTTATGGTTTCCCATCCAGTCATCCAGGCTACACATAAACAGGCTCATAGAGGGGCTCTATTTGATGTGAACTGGTTTCCTATTCATGAGGAGTGGCAACCTCAGAGAAATATCTGTCTCTCCAGCAGGTTCTATTTATGTTGAAGGCCAGGTAAAGGTCCCTAGAGCAAGTGACCCTTATCCCATTAGTCTTGTGGATATGCAGCATTTCGATTAAGTTTGGATCTAAGATTGCTGTATAGGCCAGGCACAAGTCTTCTCTAAGTAGTCTGTATGCTACTGAGTACAGTGGCGATGACTTGAGTCTGTCAATGCATGACATGTGATGGAGACCCTGTAATTTCTTGGTTAGAAATCTCTGGGGTCTCTCAAGTTTCTGCAGGTGCCAGGTGAGGTACATACAAAGGGAGCATTGTACTCAGTTATTGGCCTGATGAGGGTCGAGTACAGGAGAGTTATGACCTGTTTTGCTCTTGAGGCAATGCCTTTGCTAATGAGGTGAGCAATGTAGAAGGCCTTCCTTACCACAGTAGACACATGGTGGTCAAAGATTAGGGTACAGTCAGCTTGCATTCCCAATTCTATCAGTGCTGAGTTGTTACTTAGGGTATTATTATCTATATGGTAGTCTGCATGGATATAATTTTTACCGAATGCGATGATAATGCATTTTTTAGCATTGAGTCGGAGTCCATGGCTTTGACACCAATCATTCATTTGTGTAAGTCCTTCTAAAAGTATATTGACATCTTCTGGGCATAAAATGATTACACCTAATTTGCAGTCATCAGCAAAGTTAGGCACAGGCCCTCAGTTTTGGCCTGAAGTTCTGAGAAGTATATTCTAAACAATAGGGGGCACAGCACTGACCTCCACTGCTGACAACTCTGCTGGTTGAGGTAAAGTCCCCAATTTTGACTGAGTGTTATCTGAAAGTCAGATGGTTAGCAACATACCTGACAATGTAAAGGTTTATATTCAACTGGGAGAGTTTATCAGTGGTGCCTGAATGTGGCAGTGTATTGAAGGCCTTTGCTAAGTCAAGGTAGGTTGTATGCACAGATTGGTCTTCATTTATGCCTCACCTTGGTGATGCTTTTGAAGAAGTCTACCAGGTTTAACAGGTATGACCTCTTTGACAAAAGCAAATGTGTCAGATTAAGGGTATGGAGGTCATCTATGTCCTTATTTGTAGGGTTCATGATGATTTGTTCCATGGCCTTACAGATAAGGCTGGTTAAGCTTATGGATCTGCAGTTTCTATAGTCTGAACCACACTTTTAATATTGTTGTCAAGTGGCATATGACGAATGGAAAAAAAAAATATTACTTGTAAAACTAGCAATAAAGGGTCAGTGGCACGAATGTTGTAAGGAGCAGCTATACTGTCACCTTAGTCAAAATGCCTCCTGCATGACAGTGAATGAGTGTCTGCATGTATATATATTCACAAACACACCACATGTACAGGTGTGTGTACATCTGTGTATATAAACAGAGACAGGTTTGTGTGTGTGTGTGTGTGTGTGTGTGTGTGTGTGTGTGTGTGTGCGTGCGTGTGCATTTTTTTATCCTTTTTTATGGTTCTCCACTGAAATGGGCCTTTAGCTCAGTTATAACAAATGTCAAATAAGAAAATAAATAAAAACACACACACGTATATAAATATATATATATATATATATATATATATATATATATATATATATATATATATTGATCTATAACAAAGATATACAGCAAATCCATTTTAATCAACCAAAGCAATGCATATGATAAACACATAATGACATGGCATATGCATTTATTTCTTTAAATTATTATCTATTTCCATCTTGATAAGGGGGTAAGTGGGCTCATCAGCACAGCCATTAAGTTGCAAAAAAGGCAAGTTTGAGAAAAGTTATGTGAATTCCAATATTACAGGTGAAGTATACCATTAAAATAAGTAGGTGCACTGCATGCCAAGGCCTAATAAAATGCACGCATTATTACATATCCAGCCTACAACAAGTAGGTCACTGCATACAAAGGTCTAATAAAATGCATGCATTATTACATATCCAGCCTACAACAAGTAGGTCGCTGCATACAAAGGTCTAATAAAATGCATGCATTATTACATATCCAGCCTACAACAAGTAGGTCGCTGCATACAAAGGTCTAATAAAGTACACACATTATTAAATATCCAGCATGATTCCACAGTGGTACAGTGGCAGTGTGGTTACCTCACAGTAAGAGGTTCTCCGTTCGATTCTCAGCTTGGCTTGGCAGTGCCTTCTGTGTGGAGTCTGCATGTCCTCCCCGCAGTTGGGTAGCGTTCGAAAGACATGCGTGCAAAAATTGGCGAGCCTTTGTTGAAGGTTGGGCATTGAGTTGGCACCTCGGCATTTCATAAAAATCTACAGCCAATCATTAGTGGACCAGAGTTCCGCTGTGGTGACCCCTTACCGGGAAAAAGCCGAAAGACAAACAACAGCAATTAAATATCCGGCATATACAAATTTGACTGACAGTCAAGAATGCCTTGAATTACAAGCCAGTCAGTAAGACATAGCAAGGCTGTGGTTTTACAACCGCATGAATATAAACTTAGATTACATATTTCATACACACTTATGCACACATATAGGGAAATAGAGAGACTGCATTTACCTCAACTTTCAAATGGTAGCCAGTGCAACTCTACTGCAGTCAAATATTCAGCAAAAGAGTGAACGATCCAAACATTTTACCACAATGCAGGAAAGATAAAGAGAAAGATAAAGAAAATAAATTCAGTGGAATGGAATCCATATTATACAGACAGTCACTGCGAGTGATTCATGAAGGGTGTCACCTAATGGGAAAATACTTTTAGTACAGTAACAAGATTCAATTTCACAGTTGTCTGACATTTTTTTTTTTACTATTATTATAAGATTTTATTCTTCTAGAATCTTAGGATATTTGCAACTCAGGGGATTTGTTTCCAAGACGAAAATGTCCAAAGCAATGCTTCCTGTGAAATGTGGAGAAACTGTGTTATAAATATATGTCTGCATGAGTACATGCACTAATAAGCAACACTGTTGCAGAACATATGACAAATAATTACCAGTGAAGGGAAAAAAGCATGTAGCAACTAACATAAAACAAAAGCAAACAAAAGAAAATACAATTGCCTAAGTTGGGATAAGCTTTCCACTAAGTTTTACAAAAAGCAAGCACATACTAAAGATGTAATTTCACTGCTGCAAAGGCTGCAGGTTTGAGTTTGACTAGATAGCATCTCAGGCTAATGCTAAACCAGTCATTCAACTAATAGTCTCTGGGTAGGGGAGGGGGAAGTACAAAACAACAAACTGTAAATTCTAAGCAGTTCCTAGCATAAACATCCAACAGTAAAGTTTGTGAAATCTAACCTGCAGTATGCACACAAGCTTGTCTGAAAATTCTGACTCTGTGTGAATATGTGACTTACACTACACTAAAAGGTAAGCAAAATAGTCTGGTAAACAACTGATTTTAGAAACAAAATAATGTCTCTTTATAAGAATTGCATTACTGCTGTGCTTTCTAGAGTAGCAGCAGCAGTCTGGTCGTAAAATGTCTGAAAGGCTACTTTTCTGAATGGATAAAATGCACAGATTACACCAATGAATGGCTCACATGGAAAGCTGTTGTCAGTAGAGCTGCAATTTGAGATGGAATGTGGCTAACTCCTTTGAAGCTTCCTGCAGGCACACTTCCCCTACCCCCCTCAGCCACAGGTGAGCATGCTCAGAAAGGCAAACTTGAAAAGTAAACAAAGGCTGAATCAAAACAAAAAATCCCTGGGATTGTCCCTTTAAACCATGGTTTATTAAGTACAAACAAGAGATGGGTGCTTTTGCCCTTGTCATAGCTTCATCAGATAATTAAGTTAGTCGGCTTTACTGTTGTAGCGCATCAAGAAAATGTTTGTCAGTTTTTCTAGTATCACCCAGCAAATGCATTATTACATTATACATGATGACGGTGGTGGCGGGGCTCCTCCCACATATGCTTGGTCCATGTGAGTCAGGTATGTAAAATAACAGGAGCAAAGTCAAAATGTAAACAAGCAGTGATGGTGGAGATTTATGGAATTCAGGAAAAACAAAGGCACTAGTTGAATTCTTCACTTATGTCTTCAAAAGGAAAGTGAAGTGTGATTGCCTTGCTAGAGGAGGTGGGGCAGTGAGAGGTGAGGACAGTGGACATACCAGGACACAAGGTTAGGGAAGGGAACTGACTGCCCTAAGGAAGTATAAAGTGCATGAACCATCTAGATTGCCTGTCATGGTCCTGGCTAGTATAGAAATGCCTGAAGACTGGAAGACAACAAGGGCAGCACCTTTATACAGTTGTGGCAGTTCATATACTTGATATTTTAACAAGAGAGATAAGCATAGTTAGTGACAGAGCCAGAAAGAATGAATGTTTTTTGTTCAGGAGGATAACAACTAACACTGGCTCATTGTTAGAAGAATTTTCATTCGGATCCATCTAGTTGTATAATGTGATAACTTGACAAAGGAGTACTTGAAGAAGTGTTGCCCTGGGCCCCACTAAAGCTTTTGACGTGTTCCTTCACAGGTTATCACAAAGAAAACTGTAATTGTTTGGAGTAGGACTGAGTTAGTGGACTGTTGCATAGTAGTAGATCAGTAGTAAAGGACTGAGGTGAGGGGGCCAGTGTCAGGACTGGTCCAGGGTTCAGTAGTCTTCATAGTATTTATTTCAGACATAGCTGGTAAAAAAGATCCCTGTCTTCCCTGATGGCACACTGATATGTGTAACAGTGGAGGATGGGAGAAATGTCTAAGAAAATATGGCTCACCAGCTGGGCAGAAATGTAATTAAGTCAGTGCAGGCAGATGTGAAGTAATGCCTCAAACCATGGCAAACACGGCACAATCTTGGTGTGAAATAGCAGATGGTTGCAAGGCTGATGTTAGTATTTTGGGGACCCCCATGCAAGTGTTAAGTTGGGAGCCCCCAGACACTTCTAGAGTAAGTGTCAAACTGTTACTGCCACCCCTTCTAAGCAACCTTTTATCTTAAGCTAGAAAGCTTTTGGAGTAGCACATACAGACTGAGCTCTTGTTGTAATGCTATTACTTTACAGCAGGAATGTGTACCTCACCATGTGATTCATGGTGACTGGCATTTAGTTGCAGTCATGTTACATTACAGCAACCCTATGTGCAGGGGTGGCCCTGAGAGGAAATGGTGCACTAGACAAAGAGATCCATGGCAATCTGCCATTGCCTACTTTTCCCTCCACCACATATCCCAGTAACAGCCCCCCCCCCCATTTCCCTTCAGCCTAGACTCCCCACAGCATAAAGATTAACTTTTTCTTTCAGTTCTCATATTTTGCCGTACTGCACAGCTTTGTCTAAAAGCCATGTTTTTCTAGATGCTTTGAAGCGTGTTTTAGATTTTTTTTTTTAACAATTTTGATTTTGCTCTTTCTTGGATCCTTTCAACATACCCTAATTGGCTTAGAATAGTTTGCACAGTGGGGGGAAATAAGTAGATAAAGCCCCCAGAAATGCTGGGGCTATAGATATCCCGAGGTGAATTTTTACAGTGTTTTCCAACCTTTTGGTACAGTGATCACCTGAACAAAAATCATGAAGAAAGAAAGAAATGTAGACTTAAAAAGTTGTGTATAATGGTTAATGGTCAAAGCTGACAAAATAGTAGCTCACAATGAACTGAGAACACAGGCATTTGGAAGAATACATATATCCTGTATGGGAATAGTGCCTGCCTCCTTGCCCATCCAGAAAAGAGAGATACCTTCTGTAGAGCCCTCTCCTTTTAGACTGAGATGAAGGAGAAAGTATGAATAGCCAGTATTTTAAGTGGCTGTAGTCATAGACACTCACACACACACACACACACATATATATATATATATATATATATATACACATATATATATATATATATATATATATATATATATATATATATATATAGCTCCTACATATACTATAATGACCTTTTAAGTGCTGACTTCCGAGGTTTGTTAGAACAGATAAAGAAAACATGACCACATTGTCCTCAGAGACAACACAAGTTATAATGACCATTTGTGCAGGCCTCTGAGGTTTGTGAAGAAAGTTAAAGAAATAATGATTATACTGAACTCAGCCATCCAACATGTTATAGTGACCCTCTGGGTACATTTCTAAGGTTTAACTGTGAGGAAAATTAAATAAAATAATGACCACCTCACCCAGCCCCCAACCCAAGCTACAGGAACCTTCTTTGCACATTTCTGTGCAGGGCCAGGTTAGAAAATGTGGACAGAGACCACCATTGAGCCTATGTCAAAATCCATTTATACATTGTGGAGTGTGGGGGCTATCAGATCTCTAGAAGCTAAAAGAAGCAGACCCTGTACACCTGGAGCTAGTACATTCAGAGCTGGAAAAGTGATGGTGAACCTCTTAAATATCCACACTATTAAAACCAACACGACAGCTCTTTATTCTTAATAAAAACATACAGAGGATTAGCGCTTTTGTCTTCTTAAATGAAAACTTCTTCAGATAAAATCCACTTTAAACTGATTCAATTTATACCTTTGAATATACTAATCTTGGCATGTAAAATTAGCCACATGGGTGCCAAGCCTCCAGTGATGTTATACTTGCTGAAAATAAAAAGAGAAAATTTAAAGGGACATCAACTTAAAAATCATTAATAATAAATCAACTATTTTGATCAATTATCCATTACCTGTATCTTAAAACTGAAATCTTTAGAAAGGTGATGTGATTTTTTCCTTGTTACCATGGTAAAAAAATCAAACATTGTACTGTTTTTATTAGCTGATTTTTTTTAATGATTTTTAAGTTGATGGCCCTTTAAATTTTCTCTTTCTATTTTCAGCAAGTATGACATCACAGGGAGATTGACACCCATGTGGCTAATTTTAGGGTCCCTATTAAATTATCAAACGTTTCAAAGTTCGAATGTCATATGGTCAACACCATATGATCGAACTTTGAAAAGTTTGAAGGTGAAAGACAACGGCTCTGTATATGCAGAATGGGAAAATTTCCCTTTTCTGCACTGAAGTGTGGTCTCGGAGTTAGTATATTTAAGTAGGGGGGCTGTGGGGGTGCAGGGGGTCTTGCCCCCCTGCTCAGAGCATTAAGGTAAGTTTTTTTTTTTTATGTTTTTATTATGTATTCTAAGATTCAATTTTCACTCATATGTTGTCGAACATATAAGGTTCGAAATTTTGAAGCTTTGAATATATAATATAGACCCTAATTTTACAGGCTGCAATTAGTGTATTCAAATAAACTGAATCAGTTTAAAGTTGAGTTTTTCTGAAGAAGTTTTCATTTCATTTAAGAAGACAAGAGCTAATCCTCTGTATGTTTTATTGAAGAATAGAGTTGTCATGTTGGTTTTAATAGTGTGGATATTTAAGTGGTTCACCATCACTTTTCCAGCTCTGAATGTACTAGCTCCAGGTGTACCGAGTCTGTTTCTTTTGTCTTTTTGTGGTTTGCAGCTTGTTTATGGATTACCAGATCTCTAGAAGCTGCAAGGGGTTTTAGAAAAGGAGGACAGAGGACACCACTGAGTCCATGTCAAACTTCATTTATGCAGTCTGGATCATGGGGGATATCAGAGCTCTAGAAGATCCAAGGGTCTGAATATTCTGTGATGCATTTAGTGTCTTATTTATGAAAGATAATGACTGGTTAACTGCATTTCTTTTTACTGCTACCCAGAAGATGTGTGCATGTGCCCTTCAATGTTGTGTAGCTTTACTGATAGAATTGATCATATTTTTTTACATAAATACACACACACACACACACACACACACACACACACGCACGCACGCACGCACGCACACACACACACACACACACACACACACACACACCCACACACATACATAGACAACTGCCTCTGATAAGTCAGGTCTAACAGAAGATGCATATGCACACAAAACACACAGACACACACACACACACACACACACACACACACACACACACACACACACACACACACACACACACACAATGATCACCTTAAGGCAAACTAGATGAATGCCATTTCACCTTCAACATGTCCTTGTAGTGCTGGAGGAAGCCAGAGCACATCTGTAAACCCATAGAGCAGAGCAACAGGGAGGGCATGCATACTCAGTAGAAAAGCCAGAGCTAGGAACTCAGCCAGAGCAAAGTACTAATAAAATGGCAAAGCTACTGAATGCAACATTGTTCCAGTGAAAAATTGCTTTAAATCTTGCTTCTGCCAAGCCACCAAAGATAGCTAGCTACCTACCTATCATATGCAAAGTTGATGTTTGCGTGATGGGAAGTGAAAGAAATTATATCCAGCTTGTTACTTTCAAAAACCATGCAAATCTCTCTTCCAACACCCAAACATAAGCTATAACAATATTAGTTTTACACTGATTTCTGTAATTACAATATATTTTTGACACTACTACTGCCACACCAGATACAGAACTCGACAATGAATATTTGTACAAAAAAATTAACAATGAATATGAAACAGACCCTTTCAAAGGGCATGGAATATGGACTTTTAAGTCTAAAAAATGAGGAAATTTCCTTCATACAGCTCAAATTCTTTTCTAGAGTATTCTGACAAAGTCAAAAAATGCTGTGGAGTCACCAGATCAGGCACAATTTTAAATATTACTTTAATTCGCCTAAAAAGTTAATAGAACAGCATGTTTCAAGTCAACAAATATTTCCTGAACAGTAAGGAGTATGAAACTCTTCTTCTTCTTCTTCTTCTTCTTTCGGCTTATCCCGGTTAGGGGTCGCCACAGCGGATCACTGTCCGCACATTGAGTGGCAGTGGAGTTTTACAGTGCCGAGTTGCCAGCCCGGCGCCCAACCTTCCACAGAAGGCACACATACACGCACACCTAGGGCCAATTTAGAGTGTCCAATCCACCTGCAGCATGTCTTTGGGATGTGGGAGGAAACCGGAGCACCCGGAGGAAACCCACGCGACCACAGGGAGGACATGCAGACTCCGCACAGGAGGCACCCCAGCCGAGGATCGAACCGGAGAACCTCTTGCTGTGAGGCGGCAATGCTAACCACTGCACCACCGTGGCCGCCCAAGGAGTATGAAACTCTAATGTATGGAATTGCTGACTGACTATATTCCTCACTGAGTTACTTAAAAAAAAATAATAATAATAATAATGGACAGGGCAAAAAAATAAAACAATGAAAGAAAACTCAGGGATGGCTACCAAGTATGTATTTCTGCTTAACAAAGCATTAAAACACAAAGCAGAAGTGAGGCAAATGCAGTAACCAATCACAGCCTGTCTTTTTCAAGCCATAAAAAAAATGAAGCTTTACATGACATCTGCTTCTTTCACTCTTACTACCTTAGAGGAAGAAGAAAAAAATGAACAAAAACATGCTGCAAACCATTCATGTCCCTTCTTGCACAAAGTGTACCTGAAGGATTGCAGCACTACTCCATTCCCTAAGGTCGCACTGCTCTGAGGAGGAGAAGAGTAAAAAAGGAAGTGGGCACCAGGATCAGTGTGCCACTAATTACAAGCACCCATGTGTACCCTCCAGATAATAAGATGCCACTGTTGTTCTCCTCAGGGTTCTCCCTAGTGTAAAATCATTCAGCCCTCTCCCTAGCGCTGCAGGTTTCTCGGTTGCCTAATGCTGGCCATGGATGGGAGTGGAAATGTGGCAGTAAAACAGAAAAAGGATCTTGAGCTGTTGATCAAGTCACATGCTTGTTGAAAGGCTATGGAGTGTAATTATGATCCTCAGAGTAGTGGAACTGATAGCATGAATGTGGAGGAATATATACACTACAGCCAGATCTATGCTATCTTTTATTTGCTATACTCAGTGGCACGCTGATCTGGTATCACTACCTACATCAAAGGTGCTTGTTGGAAAAGTATTTAAAAAATACTCGAATGGTGAAACTGCAAGTTTTAGAATTTGCTGTTTTTTTTATTTTTTTTTGCATTGTAGTTTTTTAAGTGTGAGAATTCTCACAATCAAGTTTCACATTTATGATAGGGAGCTGATTTATCTGTACTTGACTACTGAGACCATTTGAGTGGACAATGACAACAGCATATAGAATTACAAAGGGTTTTTTCAGAAAAGACAGACTCCAGAGTAAACAAGTAATGCTTCTGCTCTGCTGAGCTCTCATCAGGCCAGATGTTAAGCATTGTGCAGTACTCTTGAGGCCATGCAAGAAGAATGACATTAAGCTTGTGGAAGAGGATGGAAGAAAGCAGTCAGAATAGCATATGGGAAGGAATGGAAAGGAAATGACATGAGTAAAGAGGAACTGGAGATGGATTTACTAGGAACTAGAAAATACATGGTTACATAGGGTTATGCTGACCAGGATAGATGGGGAGAGCAAGAAAAACAGGCAGCAGATAGAGATGTAAATGTACTTCTTGAGTAAGAAGTTTGTTGACCTTTGGACTCCAAAGATAACCACAAGGCATTCTTTAGCTATGTGAAGACTCTTAAGTTGCAATTCTCAGATCTGCTAGGAGTTAGTACAGAATGGCGCAAAATACACTGAACCTACCGATATCGCCAACATCCTGACAGACAGGTTCAGTACAAACGTCACCGCCTCTCACCCCTGAAAGGGCCCATAACCATACCACAAGAATGTAGTGCCCCTGAAATCACAGACACTCAGGATAAAACAGCCCTCTCCAAAGCCAAAAACACAGCATCAATGGGACTGGACGGTGTCCCAGGCTGCATCCTACATGAGCTCAAAGATGAACTAACCCCTCACCTAAACACACTGTTCAAACTCAGCCTGTCCACAGGCTATGTGCCCATAGAGTGGCGCACAACAACGGTTATTCTGCTCCACAAAGGTGGAGTCACAACAGACCCCAAGAACTACCGCCCTATAAGCCTGACTAGTTTGGTCTGCAAGGCTATGGAGCGCATCATCATGAATCTCATTAACAGAGACATTGGGAACCTGCAAACAGTGGACCCTACCCAGTTCGGCTTTGTCAAGGCAGATCATGCCTCCTAAACCTGGTGGACTTTTCTGAGACAGTTACCAAGGCTATAGACGAGGGAAAGCTTACCTAGACCTCGCAAACGCCTTCAACACCATTCCCCATTTAGGTATTATAGACAAGCTCACCAGCCTGAACATAAACCCCTAAGTCCCAAGATGGGTTGCCAACTGGCTCACGGACAGAACCCACATGGTAAGAGTTGTGGGAGCTAGGTCTGACTCTAAACCAATTACAAGTGGTGTTCCCTAGTGCTCAGTCCTAGGACCCCTCCTTTTCGGCATATACTTCTCAGAGGTACAGGCAAGCACAGGAGGACTATGGCTGACCAAGTTCGCAGACGACTGCAAACTAGGGGCTATAATTGACTCTCTGGCTGAAACTGAGACAGATACCTGGTGTCAAAACCATGGCCTCAAGCTAAATGCCAAAAAGTGCATAGTCATCCCCTTTGGAAAAAACATAGTACCCACAAACTACTACATAGGTGGTAGTCCCCTAAATACAGAAGATGTAATAAGGGATCTGGGGACCCAAGTAGATAGTAACGTCTCCTTTGACAATCACATTGCCAAAGTGGTTAGAAAATCCTTCTATGTAGCCCACCTAATCACAAAAGGGTTTGCATCCAGATCAAAGGAGGTCATTGTGCCCCTCTACGCATCACTCATCAGACCTATCATAGAGTGCAACGCCCCATTTGGGATGTACCTTACAAGACACCTGCAACAGCTGGAAAGACCACAGATGTACCTCACCAAAAAGATCACTGGCCTCAAAGAGATGCCCTATGCAGCTCGACTGAAGAAACTCCAGCTGTACTTGGTTGCATACTGCCTACTCAGAGGTGATCTCTGCCTGACATACAAGGCCATGACCAACCCAGAATTGATGGACATGCTCCATCTAAAGAAAACCATATCCCTCGAGCCACATGCTCTGTGGATGTAAGCCTCACCACAACAATAAATAGGATGTGCTGGAGGGATAGATTCCTGTCCCAGAGACTTCCCATGCTCTGCTACATTAGACAGAGCTTCTCGCTAACTCTCTTCAAGAGAAACCTTGACGAGTGGATGGGAAACAGAAAGTATACCCCGGAGATCACTTCAATGACTCTGCTGGACAGAGGCACAGGGAACTAATCTAAAGGGGGGCAAAAAACAACACTTTCCGGCTAGGCTTATAAATGCCTTCAGGCAGGTAGCCTAGTACCAACCTATGAGTACTAGAATGGGAGGTGAAATGAGAGAGATAGAGAAAGAGAGAGAGGGAGACAGTCCACAGGAGCATTCAGGAGAGCATTTAAATGTAAAAATGGGTGAGGAATATGAATTAAATGCACTTATCTGACTGGGCAAGTGGTAACCAAAGATGTCCTTCCATATCACTATTGCAGTATTCTTTACAGTAGGGATCCCCTGCCTAGGGCAGCCTGATGTCCAGCCAATATACCAAAGCCTTAATATTGTAATGGGTTCACCATACATCACATGTATACTCCCCATGCATGGTGTAGGCCATAAAGGTGACATTCAGACATACCATCCTCAGAACTTTTTTGCCACCAGTCTGAATGCCATCTTCGATCATTGGTCTGAACACTCATTCTTCTGCTGGTTACCAAGTCACATTCAGATAAGTGCCCTGTTGTTGTCTTTTGTTTTTCCTCTCACTGTTTTGACTTGTTGTGGTTGTTGGTTTCATGTTATCCAGAAAGGGGAAATGCCACTGTGGAAGACAGAGTCCCCATAAAGGTCATCATGAGCAGTGTTCATTTTGCTTAGAGGCTTTCCACAGTCAAACATCTTGTGTGATTTGCCAAGCTTGTGTTCCTAAGATGTTGCATAGTTGGTTTTCCCTCTTAGCTATTTATTTAGAAAACCAGTGACTTAAACTGTTGGCTAAAGACACTATGGAAGGATCTTCCTGACCCAAGTGTCAGCTGTCTGAGAAGAAGACCAAAAGCTCGGTCAGATTCTTTGACTGTACTTCTTGTGCTGGACATCTCTCTTGAGGCTAGTGAAAGCCTGGAGGACTGTCTTGTTTCCTTGTCAGATTCCTGTGCCACAGCTGCTTTGGAGGCCGGCATGGATCTGGCTTCACATACGTTTATAGAAGCCTTGCAGACTTCCGCTTCTGATGTTCAGGGGTAACCAAGGCTGATAATTACAGAAGAGCCTAGGGGTGTTCCTCAGATTTTAGTAAGGGAAGAGATACCAGTTACAATAATTGAATGCCATCAGGAGTCAGAGCCACCTAAGGTTTTTAAGGCTGATGTCCCTGTTAAAAAGAAACAAAAAACTAAGCATATTTCTCCTGCTCCCAAATATCTTCAGAGTGAATTGCAAAACTTCACTAAAAGCCTGTTTAATGCCCTTATGGCTTTAAAGCTTCCACAGGGGGGGTTGTTCCTGCTCCTTTTAAGAGGCCTAAGGAGCTAGACTCCACCTCTCATGATGCAGATTCTGATGAAGAATCCCTGACTTATTCTTCTCATATTCCTTCTCCCTTAGATTATGGTTCTGAAGAAGAGTCTATCAGTCCTAACTCTCCTTTTGAGAAGATTTCTTTTGGTGACACTATTTCCTGAATGATGGAATTTGTTTAAATGGGATTGTGCTGAGGTGTCTGATGTTCAGAAGAGGTATTATGAACTTCTGCAAATGGAGTCTCCTAGGCCCTCTGCTCTTCCTCCTGTTCTTGCTGCCTTGCTGGATGCATTTTATTCTGCTTCTCAGGCATATGGTTCCCAGCCCCCTGCCCCCAAAAAACCTGATGTGTTTTATAAAGTGCCTTATGATTGCAAGTTTCTTTATAATTGCCCATCTGCTGACCCTTGTGTGGTGTCGGTTGCCTCTGATAAGCCATCCAGACTGTGGCCTTCTACAAAGTTGCTTCCATCTGACAAGGCAGCAAAACCATGGAGAGGCTGGGTGAGAAAGTGTATACTTATGCTACCCTGGCCTTTAGAGCTGTAAACTGTCGGAAACATATGACCAAATGTGCCTTAGTTATTCTCTCTCGGGCCTGTCAGGCAATCTCAGATCTTCCTGATTCTTAGGGGAAGGTCTCTGTTCTTTCATTACTAGGGATGTCTTCTCAGGTTGCTCGCCATTCCATTAAATGCAGCTATGATGATGCTGCTGATGCCTCATGTAGGGCTTCTGCTTTTGGTTCAGTTTTGAGGAGGTATTCCTGGATCAGACTTCAACCTTTGCCTGATGATATAAAGACTAAACTGATGGGTTCTCCTTTGGATAATAAGCATTTCTTTATTGCTGCTGCTGCTGAATTGTTTTAGTCCCTGCAAATAAATGGTAAGGCTTTACAGGATTTGAAACATATTTTTATTTCACTTGTTTCCAAATTTCAAAGAAATTACCCTGACAAGTCTGCTTTTGTTCGTAGACAATCTTGCCCCCAAAGGCAAGAAGGGTGGTAGAAGGATTCCTCCTGCTAAGGCTACCCAAACTCCTTATACTCAGAAGCCTCCTTTTCCTGACAAACCAGGTGCTCTCTGACTCTCCTTCCCCTGATCTTCTAAAGTCTCATTCCTCTGTCTCTGTGTCTTTCCCTCTTCCTTCCTGTTTGGTTAAAGGTCACAGAAGACTCCTGGGTTCTTTCCATAATTCGCCAGGGATATTACACAGTTTGGAAATCTCTTCCCTCCATTTTGGGCATTCCTCAGCCTCCTCAGGAGCAACTACCCTTTTTTCCAGATGTACTTCATGGCCTGCTGGCTCTGGGAGCAATTCAAGAAGTTCCAGTTCTTCAAAGGGGGATGGGGTTTTACTCCAGTATGTTCTTGAGCCCCAGGAAGGATGGCACCTGGTGACTCATTCTGGATCTTTCTCAGTTAAACACCTTTTTTGAGGGTTCCTTACTTTTGGATGCTGTCTTTTCAAATCTTCTTTCCTCTTCTACTTCCTCAAGCTTTTCTGGTTTCCCTGGATCTCCAGGATGCTTATCTACACATTCCTATTCATCCCCTTTTCAGGAAGTTTTTACGTTTCTCAGTTACTTCTTGGCATTTTCAGGTGTCTGCTTTGCACTTTGGCCTCTCTACTGCCCCTAGGGTCTTCAATAAATGCCTTGTTCCTGTGATTGTTTTCTGTAGAATGAGAGGAATACAAATCTTTCCTTACTTGGATGACCTGCTTATTCAGGCCTCTTTTCCAAATATTTTACTTAAGCATCTACACTTTGCTATATGTCCTCTGCAAAGCCTGTGGTTTACTGTAAATTTCCAAAAATCATTCCTAACTCCTTCTCCGAATCTTGTTTTTCTAGGGTACAGGCTCCAGGCTTTTCCAATGCAGGCCCCGCTGCCCCCTCCCAAACCTTTAACTCTGATTGCCTTCTTTCAATCCCTTCTTCCTCTGACTTCAGTTGCAACCATAAAGTTTCTGAGGGCTGTGGTTTACATGGCTTCCACCATTCCTATGCTTCCTGTGTCTAAGCTCAATATGAGAATGCTCCAGTGATTTCTTAAGTCTGTTTGGCTTCAACATTCTCATCATTTAGATTTTCTAGTCTCTCTTCTTCCATGTCTCAAGCTGGACTTCACTGGTGGATACATCAGTTGTCCCTCAAACCAGGACTTCCCTTTCAACCTCCAGTCCTGACAGATGCCTTGGAAGTGGAATGAGGGGCATCCTTCGGCCCTTTGAAAGTACAGAGCTTTTGGTTTCTTCAACAAAAGAAAGAACACATCAGTGTCAAAGAGGCGAAAGCCCTTCTTTTGGCTCAACATGCTTTTCATTCTCCTTTCCTTCCAGGGCCCCTCGAAACTGTCACAGACAATTCCACAGTGATGGGGTTTATCAGCTAACAAGGCAGGACAGGGTCTTATCTCAAGTACAGACTACCTCTTCTGGCTTGGGATCTAGCTATCCAGTATCAAGAAAGAACACAACACAGTATCCAAACGGGTCCTTCCACCTTGTGACAATATTCAACAAAATAAATCCAGCCGGCTTAAAACAAAAGAAGTTTAATCCAAATAAAAACTGATTGTTGAGCGCTTTCACTCGCTACAAACAGCGAGCTTCATCAGAACAATTAAGTTAAATGCTTTGCATACATTTATATTAAAAAAGGCGCCAAAAAACATGGCTTGAAAAACAATCACTATTAAAGTGATAGTACACATTTTTATAAAAACCTTCTCATTAAAAGTAAAAACTCTCCTACTATAATGCCTGCAGTGTAACATAATCCCTTAACTCAAAATATAACTGAAAAACTGCTTTAGTTCTTCTTGTTATATCAGTAAGTTATACTATAATAAAATATTCATTGAAGAATCAATCTATAGAACGCTTAAATCTATCCTAATAACATATGAAATTATGTCATTAGTGTAAAGTGGTTTAAACTTAATATCATACCCTGCTGTGAGATAACTGTGCCATTTGTTTATAAATTCATTCTTTTAACATCAGTAATGGTTTTATGGATAAATAGTCATTTATTCCTGGTGGAAAGGTGGCATCCGTGTACACTTGCCAATACAGTTCTCTGTAGGCTAAATAATTCTTAGTATTGCCACCTCTTGGATTATCCTTGATTGTTTCAATGATGGCAAACTTGAATGAATGCTCTGTCCCTTTGTCAATAATATGCCTAGCTAAGGCATTTTTGTTGTCTTTCCTTTTTATACAGTATATGTGGGAGTATATTCTCTGCTTAAAAAACCTCTCGGTTTTTCCGATATAAAAAGCAGGACAGACCGTGCATAGAGCAATATATACCAGCATCTTTGATTTGCAGTTTCCTTTAGATGTAAAAATCTTTGACCTATTGATGTTCTTTAACTGAATATATTCATTTTCATTAATGAAACTGCACTGGTTACAAGCACCACACTTGCTAGTGTGTGAATTACGTTCGGTCTGTCCATGTTTGGGTAATTCCAATAAACATTTGAGGTTTCTTCCCATTTTGTTTACGAATATTGGTCTGCTACCAACCTTATCCAAAATTTCATTTTGGCATGTTAAAATATGCCAATTCCTAATTATTGTGTCTTTAATAATATTACTAAATGGGCCGAACTCAACAATGCAAGCTTTTTTGTATTGTCTGGTAGCTCCCCCTGTGTTCTCATTGGGGGCTAATTCAGGTCGTACGAGGGATGCATTAGTTCCTAGTAGTGAGGTGTATCTACTCTCTCTTAGTTCAATAATGTAACTTGAAATATTATTCATTAAATCTGTAGCATAGCCTCTTTCTTGAAATAAGGATGTAATAAATTCAATCTCCTTAATCATGTCTGAGTTTTCGGATGTCATACGCATGGCCCTAATGCATTGACCCTTGTATATGTTGCATTTCAACTTTCTTGGGTGGTAACTGTGATAATCTATATATGAATTGGAAAAAGTGTTTTTCCTGTAAATATTTGATTTCAAACAACCATTAACTACAGAAATCAAAGTGTCCAAATATGGCACACCCTGAATGTTATGAACCTCCGTGAATTTTAAATATTCACAAGTAGAGTTGACATATGTGAAGAATTCACAAAATGATCTATCCTCACCATTCCACATGATATAAATATCGTCCAAAAATCTAGAATAGTAATGTATGGACTTGTAGTGTGGGCTGTTAAAGATGTAGTTGTCTTCCCATTCAAGCATGACCAGGTTGGCGAATATGGGGGCACAAGCCGCCCCCATAGCAACGCCCCTGGTCTGCTTGTACAATTTCCCCTCATAATATATGAAGTTGTTTTCTAACACTATGGACATCAAGTCCGTTAGTAGTGTGATGGTGTCCCAAGTCAATTCTGTATGTCTCCTGAGACAATTAGCAAAAGCTTCTAGTCCATCCTCAATGGGAATACTACTAAATAAATCAACAACATCTATGCTGCTAAAAATGGTGCTGTTGTTGTACAAGGAGACTGGGTAGTTTTTCAAAAATTCCCACGAGTCCTTTACCATGTGCTTAACTTTTTTATATATAGGTTTTAACATACTGTCTATGACCACTCCAATAGGGAAGGTCTTAGACCTGCTGCCAGATATTATCGGTCGGAAAGGCGGGTTGGCACTGTCCTTGTGGACCTTGGGAATACCTACTATGGTGGCCATAGTAGGGTAAGGCACAGACATGTAAAGGTATAAATCCTCCGTTATTCTCTGATCCAAAAAATATTCTTCTAAATACATGTCAATTCTACTGTAAGCAATATTTATTTCATTCTGTGAAATAGAAGAATAATTGCCTGATTCATGTAAAATATCCTGGATAATCCCTCTGTATGTTAACGCATCATAAATAACTATGCCTCCCCCCTTATCCGGTTTCATGACTCTGATATCATTGTTGTTCTGTAGGTCAAATAAAGTGGCAGCCTCTGTTTCAGAAAGATTGGAATTAAATCTGTTTCCTTTAAAGGTATGACTAATACCATATAATTCTCTAGTGACCTTTTGGTCAAACTTGTGAATACTAGGGTTAGCCAAAGGCATGTAACTGCTTTTCTTTCTCAATACGTCTACGCCTGAGGACACTTCTTGATCACTATTTCCAAACACCATAGATAAATTTAGTTTCCTCACATATTTTTTAAACTCAAAAATGCTGTCAACTACATTAAACTTTGGTGTAGGAATGAATTTTAACCCTTTGGATAATAAACTGAAATGTGATTTCTCCAAAGGCAACCTGCTGTAATTATAAATTGTGAAATTATTCTGTGTACAAACTATATTGTTAGTTGTAATAATAGCAGAATTATCACAACTATCGGGTACACTTACAAGTTGTTGTCTATCAGATGTTAAAATTTCATTTTCCATTTTCCCCCTTTTTTCCACTTCGCAAAGTGCCTTCCCCCTTGCTTGTGAAAAAACTGGTTACTTTCATCTTCCCTATAAACATATTCCTGATCATATTCTTTAGTGTACTGTGTAAAACTTTGATTAGATGTATTCCATTTATAGTTCGTATGATTCTTGTACTGTTCCCTGTCCCTATGTAACTTTTTGTATTTGCGTTCTTGGGCCTTCTTTGCCCTAATATCAGCACTATCAAATTGTTTATAAAACAAAGATTCCCATTGTGGAAAAGCTAAATCTTGAATTATAACATTGTGAAGCTTCTCCACTTCAGCCAAAAGTTTACATAGCTTCTCATCATTATATTTAATCACTAGTTTCATATATTGAATTCCAAAGTTATCAAAAAGACAGATGTTAAGTTGTCTATCTCGCCTTCATTCTTGCTGGATGGGTTCGGAGCCGACCTCGGCTCCGACTCGGCCACTCTAAAGCTCGAGAGTTGGTTCCACCGGCTCGAGGCTCCCCTTATATCCCACAATGCTAGGCGATAGTTACCTCAGATCTCGTTTGCCGCTACAGCTTCGAGGTTGGTTTTCTACCGGTTCCTGGTGAGTTTTAGCTTTTTCTATAAAAAGTTACTCTTTTTACCCCTTTTTTAGTTTAATTATTCTTAAATTAGTTTAGTTCTTTGAACTCTATCCCCGAACCTAATTTTTTCCCGTTTCTTGTTAAAAGAACTTTTAGTTCTTCCCTTGGGCCTTAGGCCTTCCCTCCCTAGGGAGTGTTTGTGTAGTGTACTACTGTTTATTGTATTTTATTTTTAGTATTTTTACTAAAGTTTGTAATTTTGACAGGGTTTAACTGGTGTGTTTGAGTGTGTGTTTGTGTTCACCAGTTAGGCTATGTCTAAAGAAGCAAAGGTCTCCGGATTCAAGAAGTGTGATGCGTGCTGTCAGAAAATGTCTCTGACAGACGCTCACACTTCTTGTGTCTATTGTCTGGGGCCTTTGCACCTGCAGGACTCCTGTGCTGTCTGCCATGGCTTCAGCCCCAGGGTCCTGCAGGAAAGAAAAACAAGCTTATATTGAGAGGCTTGTTGAAGCCTGAGGATTCCCTGTCTGTCTCAACAGGGAAGCCCTCCAAGGCATCGAGGTCTTCGGCTCCGGCTTCTGAGCCGAGACCTCAGGTTGTTCAACCTTTGCCTTTATCGGCTCCGGCTGGAGCCGATAAGACTCAGTCCACAGTTTCTGTGGCTTCCTCGGCTCCGGCTGGAGCCGAGGTTATCGAGGTACCCGTGTCGGCTCCGACAAGATCTTGAGCCGACAACCAGAAAGAGGTCTAGGTCACCTTCTCTTGGCTCCGTTCATTCGGCTCCAGGATCTCCCCTGCTGTCTGAACGGGCCAAAGGTCTCATTCCTCTAGGTCATCGAGGCTGTCCGATCATGACCTTCAGAGGGTGGTGAGTCGACTACTCAAGTCTGAGGCACTAGCCCAGATGCTTCAGAGCCCGACTCATCAGTCGGTGCCTGCCCGGTCCATCAACTCTTTCCTCCTTCGACTCTCTTGAGTTCGAGCCGGGTCGTGTCGGAGCCGAGACTGTGGTCACCTCGGGCCGAGACAATTGTCTTCGGCTCCGTCGTCAGCTCCGTTTTCTTCCATGGAGGAATCTCGGCGCCGGACTCCCCTCGTCGGCTCGAGGGGTGAGTGGCATCGGACCCTTGTCCGACCCCCTCTCCTCTCGGTGCTTGGCGCTGGTGAGTTCGGCTCCGACATCGGCCTCGAGCCATCACTGTCGGTGCCGAGGGGTCCTTAGCTCCTCGGGCGGGGACCTCTGGCTCTGCCTGACAGGGGTGCTTCGAGGTCATGCGGAGTGTGTTAGAGCCTGGCTCTACTCCACAGTCGGCTCCGTCAGCCCCTCCCTCTATGCTGCCTCAGGGTAAGTCGACTCACTCCCTCATCCCGGACCGCAGAGAGCCAACTCCTCAAGAGCTCCCTTTGGGGATTTCATCCTCTTCCGAGGCCTCTCCTGATTTGGCAGAAGAGCCCCCTCGGAAGAGGAAGTGCAAGAGGAAGCACATTGACTCACCTGAGTCTATCACTTCGGACACAGATCTGGATGATTCTGAGGATTCCCCCCGTTCCCCTTCTGAAGATGTCTCATTTGCAGACATTCTGGAGATCCTTAAACAGAGGGGAAATTGGCCAGCCCTCAACCCTTCGGAGGACGAATCTGTGTATCTTGAGGCTTTTGGCTCTCGTCCTTCCACCTCCTGGGTGTTCCCCTTCGACCCCCTCATGCAGGTGGTTGCTAAAAAGGCATGGACGGCTCCTGATTCAGTGGACCCCACTCCCAGGAGGCCCTCCAAATTCATCACAGCTCCATCAGACAAGGAATTTTTATCAAAAGGAGTCTCTGTGGATGCTATGGTGGTAGCTGCCGCCACAAAGAAGGAACTGGCTGATCCTTCAGTGCCTGTCCATCCACCTAACAAGGAATCTAGGTCCATGGATAGGTACGGGAAGCGGATGTTCTCCTCAGCGACATTTACTATGCGTTCGCTGAATTACTTGTGCCATTTCACTCGTCTTCAAAGGGACTTGATCAAAGAGGTGAGTGAAATGCTGAAGGACCCTACAGCTACGGGGTTCCAAGAGAAAATGAACACGCAGCTAGCTATCCTTAATTCTATTTCCAACTCCTCCATGCGCCTCCTCTCTTATGCGGCCGATGGAGCGAGCAGAGCCGCAGGAACAGGGGTAGCCTTGCGTAGGCACGCCTGGATGCGGCTATGCAATTTTGCGGAACCTTTCAAGACGTCTTTCACGAACTCCCTTTTGATGGATCATCTCTGTTTGGTCCACAAGTGAAAGAAACCCTGACTAGGTGCGAGACTGATGGCAAGACCCTTTCTGCCGTCGGAGTCCGTTTTTCTACTCCTTCTAGGCCTTACCCCAAAGGCCAGAAAGGGGGAGATATGTGGTACGGTAAACAATCTCAAGGGGCTTCGCCTGGCGACAGAGTCGGTTCCCGCCAGAGGCAGAGGGGGAACAACAATGGTAGACGTCGCCCTAGAGGCAGAGGGGTCCGCAGAACCAGGGCAATCGAAACGTCCTCCGATAAGCCCTTTCAGCATCCCTGAGGTGTTGCCCGACTGCCCATCTTCGGAGGCAGTCGGGAAGATTGTCACTGTACCCAGAAGCCTGGCTATCCTTGACACAAGACAAATGGGTACAGTCCATCATTTCGAAGGTTATTCTATTCCCTTTCTTCGTTCTCCAAATCAGTCAAAAATCCCTTCCAGATGTTCCACCCGCTCAAAGGGATATAGCAGCTTTGGAAATTTCAAAACTGCTTGCAAAAGAGCTATTCAGCCAGTGCCAGCAGACCAACTAGGATCCGGAATCTACTCAAGGTTCTTTTAGTTCCAAAGAAAACAGGGGACTGGAGACCAATTTTGGATCTCAGTATCTTGAACAGATCGGTCAAGAAAACAAGATTTCGGATGGTCACGCTGCAATCCATTCTTCCCCTATTGGGAAAAGGAAACTGGATGTGCTCTATAGACCTTCAGGACGCGTACTATCACATAAAATGAACAGACGCTCCAGAAGATTCCTCCGCTTCAGGCTGGGAACCAGTCATTTTCAATTCAGGGCCCTGCCCTTTGGTCTCACCACTGCCCCGGTGTTTACCAAATGCATGGCAGTGGTAGCTTCTCACCTGAGGCGACAGGGATTCCAGGTGTTTCCATACTTGGACGACTGGCTCCTCACAGCTCCCACCAAGCATCTCCTTCTGATGGCCAGAGATTACACTTTTCGCCTGTCAAAAACTGGGCATCTCAATAAATTGTGAGAAGTCTGTATTGTCGCCTTGTGGTACCATTACGTACATAGGCAAACTTAGATACTGTAAACATGTCTGCAACACTAACGAACCAAAGGATATCAGACATTCAAATATTGGTATCACTACTTCTCAACAACAACAGAGCCAAAGCCAGGTTAGTTCTAAAGGTGTTGGGAATCATGGCAGCGGCCATACCTCTCCTTCCATTGGCCAGATACCACATGCGGATCCTTCAGTGGATGCTTTTTCTCAATGGTCATACCAGGAACTTCCAATGTCTCACACCATTATGATCACGCAAGCATGCAAAAAGCATCTCATGTGGTGGATGTCTTCCCCCCAGCTCCTGTTGGGGAGACCATTTGTTCCACCTCCTCCGGTTGCTACTCTGACAATGGATGCCTCCCTGATCGGGTGGGGGGGGGCATTATCAGGGCAGGACAGTCCAGGGCACATGGCAACCAAACGAATGCCACTTGCACATAAATGTTCTGGAGATGAGAGCAGTGCTTTTAGCGTTGCAAGCCCTTCAAGACTCTCTTCCCTTGGGAACGATTGCAATCCAGACAGACAATATGTCTGTAGTGTGGTACATCAACAAACAAGGCGGAACCAGATCATAGCCCCTGTGTCGAGAAGCACTCAGACTGTGGCAATGGGCGATTTCTTCTCAGCGTTTTCTGATAGCAACGCACATCCCCGGGAAGTCCAATCACATTGCGGACAAGTTGAGCAGAGCTATTCTCATGCCTCACGAGTGGTCTCTGAAAGACTCTGTAGTGAGAGAGATTTTTCTCAAGTGGGGTCAGCCTTGCTGCGATCTTTTGCTACTCCCCAAAATAGCAAGTGCAGAGAATACTTCACTCTATTCCCTTTACCAGGCCAACCCAGCAGGGACGCTAGTCCAAGTTTGGCCCCGGGGACTTCTGTATGCATTTCCTCCTTTCCCACTGATCTCTCAAGTAATACAGAAAGCTATCGCTCAGAAGGCCTCATTGATCCTCATTGCTCCTTACTGGCCTCGGCAAGTGTGGTTCCCCTTTCTGCATCGATTTCTTTTGAGCGACCGTGGAATCTGGACCTAGTTCCAGATCTTTTGATCCATCAGTCGGGTCAGTTTCATCGCTCCCTCCCTCTCTGAACCTCACTGCTTGGTTCCTCCACTTCCAACCGTAGCCAGGCTTCCTCAATTATCTCACTCTGTTAGAGATATTTTGATAGCTTCCCATAAATCTTCCACTCGAAAGATTTATTTGAGTAAGTGGAAACGCTTTTCATATTGGGCACAAGGAAAGGACATAGATCCTTTCACCGCTTCCATCCAGTTAGTCCTTGATTTTCTTGCTGAACTCTTCCATGCAGGTTCATCTCCATCTACTCTTAAGGTTCAATTGGCAGCTATTTCTAATTTCCATGTGGGTATTTCTGAATCTGCCCTAATGTCCCACAAACTCTGCAAAGCCTTTTTGAAAGGAGTTTTTCTTCTCAGACCTCCTGTAAGAAATCCTCCTTCTCCTTGGGACCTAAATTTAGTTCTTGCTTCTTTGATTCTTTCCCTTCGAACCTGCAGCTTCATGTTCCTTAAAGTTATTATCATGGAAAACTCTCTTTCTGGTGGCTATCACATCAGCTAGAAGAATTTCAGAACTTCAAGCACTCAGTTGTCGTTCTCCTTACCTTGTGTTCCATAAGGACAGAGTTTCCTTACGAACTAACCCGTCCTTTTTGCCTAAGGTGGTTTCAGCATCAAATCTAAACCAATGCATTGACCTCCCTGTCTTTTTCCCGGAGTATTCAAATAGGTCTGAACAAAAATTACACTGTCTGGATGTTCATCGTCAATTAAGGTACTACTTGGACAGGACGAAACAATTCAGAAAATCTGATCAGCTGTTTGTCTCCTATGCGGAAAGCAGAAAGGGACTTCCAGTTTCAAAGGTATCTTTATCCAGATGGCTAACATCTCTGATTACCCTTGTTTATGAGATTAGACACCAAAAACTGCCTAATAAGCCTAAAGCACATTCCACCAGAGCTTTGGCTACTTCTCTAGCCTTCCAAGACAGACTGCCTATTGACACCATTTGTGCAGCGGCTACTTGGGCTACTCCTCACACTTTTGTTTCCCATTATAAGTTGGATTTAGCTTCTAGGCATAGAGCTAATTTTGGTTCCACTGTTCTCAGGAGTCTGTTCCGTTAGGCCACCCGGGACAAGGTGCTAGGGACGCGGTCCCATCCAGCAAGAATGAAGGCGAGATAGACAACTTAACATATAGAAGTTATGTTCTTACCATAACGTTCCATGTTAGTTGTCTTCTTCTCGCCTTCTTCTTGCGTCCCACCCTCCTTCCCCCTGGCCTGGACAGACCTAGAGGAGTTGTGATTGTGACCTCTCTTTCTACCACCTCTTTCTTAGCTATATGCTATTATGCATATTTCTTGTTTCAGGATGTAGGTCACCCTTCTTCTTCCTGTTGTTAGAGGTGGATTCTGTTTTTTACAGTTATACTGTTTCTGCTATAAGCTGGGGTTAGCTTACAAACGAGATCTGAGGTAACTATCGCCTAGCATTGTGGGATATAAGGGGAGCCTCGAGCCGGTGGAACCAACTCTCGAGCTTTAGAGTGGCCGAGTCGGAGCCGAGGTCGGCTCCGAACCCATCCAGCAAGAAGAAGGCGAGAAGAAGACAACTAACATGGAACGTTATGGTAAGAACATAACTTCTATTTAAAATCTGATTTGACCTCATTATCTAAATCAATTCCCATTGGTAATTTAAAAAAACGCAAACCCATGGGTATGATTTTAATAGAAATACAAAAGTTTAAGTACGCATTGTCTAATTTCAGTCCGTTAATAATATTAAGTTTCTTTCCAAAACTGTAAATAGAGTCCTTTAAAGTGCCTTTCTGTTTGGCACTATTGGAATTGTTATTAACGTTGTCAAAATTGCAATCTTGACCAAGAAACTCTTGTAAAACATTAAGTTTCTTGTCTTTGTTAATATAAGTAACAGTACCTTTATCCTGTGTCTTGTTGTTAGAGACCTGAGCGTAGGTCCTAGTAGTCTGTGTAAACTTCGGTCTAGTCCCCACTCTCTTCATTTCCTCAGAAAGGTTACCAAACGAGAAATCGAAAGTAAATTCGGTTCCTGCCGTCCTGTTGTTGAAATTATTAGCAGAGCTACAAGGTAGGTCGATCGCACACCCTTGTGCGTGACCAGTATTCTGCCCATTAGGGATTCCAGGTGATGACGTGTCTGGTATATCTTTGTTGGAAAAATGTGTACCAGACTGATCCATGTTTCCGTTACTGCCTGAAACAAGGTGCAAAGCATTTCTATCGTTCTCAAAAGTCAGGGTGTTCACCCTAGAGTCAATAAGACCGGGGATCTTGCTGAACAATTCCGCCAGCTTGGACACCTCATTACGTAAAGCGGAAACCTCCGCTTTCAGTTGTTCTATATCAGAACCGGAACTAGGAGCCAAATCTGCGGTTGAGTTGGTGGATTCCATGAAGCAACTCCTGAATAATGTTGATCCGTTTGGGTAAAACAAGAAAGAACACAACACAGTATCCAAACGGGTCCTTCCACCTTGTGACAATATTCAACAAAATAAATCCAGCCGGCTTAAAACAAAAGAAGTTTAATCCAAATAAAAACTGATTGTTGAGCGCTTTCACTCGCTACAAACAGCGAGCTTCATCAGAACAATTAAGTTAAATGCTTTGCATACATTTATATTAAAAAAGGCGCCAAAAAACATGGCTTGAAAAACAATCACTATTAAAGTGATAGTACACATTATTATAAAAACCTTCTCATTAAAAGTAAAAACTCTCCTACTATAATGCCTGCAGTGTAACATAATCCCTTAACTCAAAATATAACTGAAAAACTGCTTTAGTTCTTCTTGTTATATCAGTAAGTAAATAAATGACTATTTATCCATAAAACCATTACTGATGTTAAAAGAATGAATTTATAAACAAATGGCACAGTTATCTCACAGCAGGGTATGATATTAAGTTTAAACCACTTTACACTAATGGCATAATTTCATATGTTATTAGAACAGATTTAAGCGTTCTATAGATTGATTCTTCAATGAATATTTTATTATAGTATAACTTACTGATATAACAAGAAGAACTAAAGCAGTTTTTCAGTTATATTTTGAGTTAAGGGATTATGTTACACTGCAGGCATTATAGTAGGAGAGTTTTTACTTTTAATGAGAAGGTTTTTATAATAATGTGTACTATCACTTTAATAGTGATTGTTTTTCAAGCCATGTTTTTTGGCGCCTTTTTTAATATAAATGTATGCAAAGCATTTAACTTAATTGTTCTGATGAAGCTCGCTGTTTGTAGCGAGTGAAAGCGCTCAACAATCAGTTTTTATTTGGATTAAACTTCTTTTGTTTTAAGCCGGCTGGATTTATTTTGTTGAATATTGTCACAAGGTGGAAGGACCCGTTTGGATACTGTGTTGTGTTCTTTCTTGTTTTACCCAAACGGATCAACATTATTCAGCTATCCAGTATCAGGTAATCCTTCAGGCAGTTTGCATTCCCTCAGATCAGAACATAGTGGCAGATTCTTTGAGCAGGACTATAACACAATCCAGTGAGTGAATGCTTCACAGGGATGTTTCTGGACATTGTCCACCGGTTGGGTACTCCTCAAGTAAATCTATTTACCTCCCCTCTGAACAGACAACTTTCTCTCTTTTGCACCAGAGTTCCATGTCCTCTGGCCTGGAAGGTGGATGCCCTTTCTTTTTCTTGGAAGGGGATGTTTCTTTGTCTTCTCTCCCCTTCCTCTCATTCCAATGTGAACCTACTCACACATGACAAGGGATCTGTCGTCCATCTCCACTCGTCTATCAACATTATCGGTGATAGGTTTTTGATCCGCTTCATAGGTCTGTACTAGGCTAATGGCCCTGGAGCCTTTACAAGCCTAGCCCACAGGATTTTTTATTTTAATTTATTTTTTTTTTATTTTACATTTGTTTACCGAGAAAGTCCGACTGGACAAAGGTCCATTATGGGGAGAAAAGCTCCAAAATACAATACACTACAATACATGTGAGAAATATAAGCATACATATAAGCATACAGTGAAGTAGATATTAACAAACTCTTACAGTAAACATTACGTAAAGTACATAAGTCAACACTGAAACAGCACTTGATTTTTTTTTTTTTTTTATAAAAACATGAAATTGCAGTTTAGGCACAGATGATATGAAGTGTAAAAGCAGTCTGGTAATGATGTTTATTCGCATAAGATATTTGGTTGAGGCAACAGGTAATGTTTGCCAGTATTATAGAAAATAGATATTAATTCTGTAAAGTAAATATCAACAGTTTAACAAACTTTCTAGGGGAAAACTGGTGACACTTAGCAGAATCCTTGCAGCAGTGCTTTGGTATGGATTAACCTGGGGAGTAGCATAAGCAATGCCAGTTGTTTAAATGGTGGGTTTTCAGGAGTTTTTTAAATTGAATAGTAGAGGTAGTAGAAATTATGTGGCTTGGTAGTGAATTCCAGCTTCTGGTAACAGTGCAGGCAAAGAGTGATTTACCAGCATCATTTTTATATTTGATGGCATTTATGAGGTTCTGGTTACTAGATCTTAAGGTTCTAGTGATAGTGTGGGGCTGAATTAGATGCTGGAGTGCTGGGGTTTTATCAGGAAGGTAGTAGAGCTTGTTTGCTATTGACAATTAAATAGCAGTAGATGAGGCAGCTCAAGCCAATTGAGCTGCTTAAGGCACAGACAGTGATGGGACCTATATGAGGCTTCAGTAGCAAACTTGGCAATCTTGTTATAACAAAATTCCATTTTGTTTAGATCGGCCAGGCAGAGATTTGTCAAGATAGGGGAGGCATAGAGAAGGCTGGATAAGAGATAAGTCCTTGCAATAGTGGCTTTGGTATGTTTAGTGATGAACTGTTTGTTCCTGTAGAGGAACCCAAGCTTTTTGTTTACTTTCTTGATGCTTTGTGCTATGTGGATGTCGAATTTCAGGTTATTGTAAATGTCTACACCTATCAGTTTAGTGTGTGTGGTTGGAGTGATTTGAATATTATCATTGGAGTTTATGGTAAAATTATTGTTTAGAGGAGGGGATCTACCAGGGCTGAAAATAATTAGTTTTTTTTTTTTTTGGGATTAAGAATAAGTTTGATGTTAGTGAACCATGTTTCGTATAGAGTAAAGTTATTTTGGGTTAGGGTTTGTAGTTCATTTAAGGTGGGGGCGGCACATGTAAGGGCGGTGTCATCTGAGGCAGTGAGTGAGGATGAAGAGATCTGGTTGGTAAGTAGAGAGAACAGCAGTGGACCGTGGATGGACCCTTAAGGGATTTCTATGGATACTGGTAACAGGGGGGACAATTGGTCTTGCCATAGGACTGCTTGCTGACAGCCTGATAAGTAATTGTTGAACCATAATATACAGGAGGAGCTAATGTTTAGGGTAGACAGAGTTTCAAGAAGCATACTGTGGTTTACCATGTCAAAGGCTTTTGAAAAGTCTAAGAATATGGAAAATACGAGTAGACCCTTGTTTCTGTGATGGTTAACTGTGTTGGTAAAATATAGTAGTGCCGTGGTGGTGCTATGGGAAGGTCTAAAGCCATGCTGTGATTTGGAAAGTAGGTTGTTTTTTAGGAGGTAATGCATTAGTTGACAATGAACAACTCTTTCTAATATTTTGGATAAAGGTAATAGAATTGCGATTTGGGGATAGTTGGTGAGCTCTAAGGAGTTACCTCCTTTGTACAGTGGAATAATATGTGATGTTTTCCATGAGAAAGGTACCTGGCACTCTGATAGTGATGCCCCTTTTGGTATGTACCTCACAAGACATCTACAACAACTGGAAAGGCCGCAGAAATACCTCACAAAGAGGATTACCGGCCTCAGACAGATGCCCTACGCAGACCGTCTCAAAAAACTCCAGCTTTACTCCGTCGCATATCGCCTACTCAAAGGTGATCTCTGCCTAACATACAAAGCTATGTCAAACCCAGAGTTGTTGGACATGCTCCACTTAAAGAAATCCCAATCCCTCCGAGCTACACGCTCTGGGGACCTAAACCTTGTCACCACAATAAACAGAACATGCCGGAGGGATAGATTCCTGTCCCAGAGACTTCCCATACTCTGGAATAAACTACCTACCTACCTATCTATATCAAACAAAGCTCCTCATTAGCACTCCTCAAGAAAAATCTTGATGATTAGATGGAAAATAGGAAATTCAACCTGGGGATCACCTCTGTGGCTCTGCTCGACAGTGGCACAGGAAAGTAATTTTCTTGGGTGGCAAAAGCCAGGGTACCTTTTTGGCTGGGCTTGTATAGGCCCCAGGGCCTGTAGCCTGGTACCTACCTATGAACCTATTTATGAGAATAGACATGGGATAGGCTATGGCCTCTGCAGATATCTGAAGGAAATCTGCTGGTAGGTTATCAGCCACTAGTGTGATTGGTTTAAGTTTCTTAAGGAGTTTAGGAATTACCTTAGTGGGCACAGGGTGCAGCGAAAAACTGGAGGTATTGTTTTGTGTATTGGGGTGGATTAGGGTAGCTTTTGGTATGGGGCTACTAGTAGCATTTTGGGCATTGGCAAGGGTTTGGACTGTTTTGGTAAAGTATTTCTTAAATTGTGTGGGAATGTTATCATGGTTGTTTGGTAACACAGGGGTTGGAGTAGTGGATTTTCCTGGGTGAAGTGTACCATTTATTGTGGCCCAGAATGTTTGAGGATTGTGAGTATATTTTTCTTGCATGTATTTATAGTAATTAGTTTTGTCAAGTTTAATTTGTTTTTTGGCTTTGTTGCAGAGTTCTAGATAGATTTGTCTCAAAGTAGTGATTTTGTTTTTTATCTAGACCTGTGGATGGGAGATCGTAGGTTTACCCCGGGAATCATCTCTGGGTCACTGCTGGACAGAGGCACAACAAACTAATGGGCACAGTATTTTTTCATATAAGGGGTGGCGTAAGCCACAATAATTTGGGCTAGGCTTATAAATGCCTTAGGGCAGATAGCCTAGTATAAACCTATGAACCTATGAACCTATGAAATTGTATCCAGGCCTTGTCCCTTTCTTTCATTGTAGTTGTAGTTATTTTTAGTTAGCCATGTGGCATAATTAGTTTTTATTCTTATGGTTTGGGAGGGTGCATGATAGTTTAAGATTTTCAGGAAGGTTGAGTTAAAGTACTGCACGGCTTCATCTAGAGATAGTTGCTTCAGGGGAGTCCAGTTATAGCATTTTAGTGCATTGATGAAGTCAGTAGGTATAAAGGTCTTTTTGTTACTTACTACTCTGAGGATGGATTGGCTGATGTATTGGGATCTGTTCCTAATTAGGTAGGTTGGCTGATAGTCACTTAGACTATCAGGAAGACAGCCAGATTGCTGTGCGAGAGTGGGGTCAGATAACAGAATTCGGTCTAAGATGGACTGGCATTTGGATGTTTTGTCAGTTCTAGTAGGTGAAGATATAATTTGGGTAAACCCATGGAGGGTAATGTAGGTAGAAAGATTGTGGCTGGAGCAGTTAAACTAGTCAGTATTAAAGTCACCTAATAGTACAGTTTATTGTAGAAGGGAGTTTGAGATCCGGTCTAGCAGGCTTTCCATTATAGTAGTTCATAGGTTCATAGATTAGTACTAGGCTAACTTCCCTTATGGGCCATTTTAAGCCTAGCCAATTACCTGTCAGAATCAAACCCTGCACCTTGTGTTTGTAAGGTAAGCACCTTAACCATTACACCAACCTCCCACCCTGTGTTATTGGCTGGTAGGATATAGCCACCTACAATATGTATATGTTTGTTGGAGTTTAGTTTTAATTTACCAAATGAATGAGAGAACTGCACCAAGCTGACACACCAAGAATTTAATGATAAAATAAAAATAATACAAATAGTGGTGAGCGCTTTCATGACTAAACTTGTCGCTTCATCAGGCACATGAATGAAACTAAAAACAGCATTTATAGTCTAACTAATAATCAGCTGACATTTAGAAATCACGTTTGTTAAAACTCATCACAAACCCTATTATAGGACGATTAAAACATCTATACAAATAACTGAAAATATATATAAAGCATGTACATATATATAGGAAACAGATTAGCTTTAGCCAATATGAAATGTGAATTCTTAGAGAGAGGCTATTCTGAACAAGAGATTGACTCCAATATAGAAGAAGCCTGGAAACAAAGAGGTAATAGATGCAAACCTTATTTAACAAATAATACACAGAATGACCATGGTGACAACCTTGCCCCTGGTAACAATGGATATAGAGTTGTGTTTCAATATTCAAGTGACGTAAATGAATACACTAGAAATATTAAGAGCAACTGGCATATTTTCCAGGAAGTACCAGGGTTTCTAGAAAAAATTGGGAATACTTCATCATTCTCTTTTAGAAATAATAGGTCTTTTAAACATTTATGCAATAGAATGGATTTATATAAATCTACTCAATCAGTACGTAAAGGCACTTTTCCATGCAGGCGATGTTCTGCATGTAAATATGTATACAGCAATAGGACTTTCACACATCCTACATGTAAATTTACAATTACAAGTTATAATTATGCTGATTGTAGAACTGAAAACATTGTTTATTTTTCTTTTTGCCAGAAATGCTATGTGTATTACGTGGGCAAGACTAACAAAATGTTCAAAGATAGAATCCTAGAGCATGTCTGAGACATAAATAATGGAAAGGAAACCAATGCTTTAGCTAACCATGTTAAACAGAATGATTTTACACACACCTTTAGGTTTTTTGCCATCCAAGTTGTTCATCTAAATATAAGAGGTGGTGACATAGAAAATCTAACGGAAAGTATTGAGCAGAAATGGATTCTCTCGCTTAATGCTGAGAGATATCCTGGTCTCAATGGTATTACTTCTTTAAAACCCTTTCTGAATTCTCGTCACTTGAAATGTTAATCTTATGTGTATATAATATATTTTTGCACTTATAGTTTTGTTTTTCATAGATATACCTCATATGTGTATATACACACACACACACACACATATATATATATATATATATATATATATATATATATATATATATATTATATGGTTTACTATCAAAATGTCGATCGCCCATCGTCGAGTGTACATAGTGTCGACTCCTTTATGCGAAAGCTGTAATGCCGATTCCTCAAGATATCGACAAAAAACAACGAACATCAACATTTCCAACCGCTACATCACAAAACAAGTGCTACCATGGGTCAAAAGGGGGGCGAGATTATGCATTTCGGAATATTCAACATTATCAACAATCGCAGTTCGGAATTCGCATTAGTGGTGTCGGCAAGAGGCGATCGACATTTTGATAGTAAACCTATATATATATATATATATATATATATATATATATATATATATATATATACATATATATATATTTTATATATATATATATATATATATATATATATATATATATATATTTTATATATATATACACACACACACACACACACGTTTTATATGCATATACTTGTTTAGATTTTTATAGTGACACTAGATTTTAGTTTTATTTTACTATGTGCTAGGCATTTAACTATGTTTAATAGTGAGTTTTAAAGTATTTTCATCTGTTTCCTATGTATATGTACATGCTTTATATACATTTTCGGTTATTTGTATAGATGTTTTAATCGTCCTATAATAGGGTTTGTGATGAGTTTTAACAAACATGTGATTTCTAAATGCCAGCTGATTATTAGTTAGACTATAAATGCTGTTTTTAGTTTCATTCATGTGTCTGATGAAGCGATGGGTTTAGTCGTGAAAGCGCTCACCACTATTTGTATTATTTTTATTTTATCATTAAATTCTTGGTGTGTCAGCTTGGTGCAGTTCTCTCATTCATTTGGCTTGTTATTGTTATCTGCACCTGCTTTGCTTTAAGCCGTTTTGTTTTTTGAGTTAGTTTTAATTTACCCTGGCAGGATTTACCCAGGATTACCCTGGCATCGTGCCACCCAACCTTAGTTCCCAGTGCCTTTGTCAAGTAGAGTCACTGGAGTGATCCCCTGGGTGAATTTTCTATTTCCCATCAACCCATCAAGATTTCTCTTGAAGAGGGCCAGTGAGGTGCTCTGTTTGACATGTATGGGAAGTCTATTCCATAGCATGGGCAGTCTCTGGGTTATGACCCTGTCCCCCAGCATGTTCTGTTGATTGTGGTAATGAGGTTGAGGTCTGTGGAGCATGTGGTGCTGAGGGACTGGGATTTCTTTAGAAGTAGCATTTCTAACAGAGCTGGGTCAGACATGGCTTTGTATGTCAAGCAGAGATCGCCTCTAAGTAGTCGATATGAGACAGAGAATAGTTGGAGTTTTTTGAGTCTGTCTATATAGGACAAGTGTTTAAGGCCTAGGATCCTCTTAGTAAGGTACTTTTGGGCCTTTCCAGTTGTTGCAGGTGTATAGTGAGGTACATGCCAAATGGGGCATTGTACTCGATGATTGGCCTAATGAGAAAAGAGTAGAGGGAGACAATTACCTCTTTCTTCCTGGATGCAAAACACTTAGTAATGAGATGTGCCACATAGAAGGACTTTCTGACCACAGTGGCAATGTAGTGGTCAAAAGAGAGGTTGCTGTCAACCTATGTTCCCAGATCACTTATAACCCCTTCTGTCTTTTGTGGACTACCATCGATGTGGTAATTCATGGGAACTGGATTTTTCCCAAAGGGGATGACGACACATTTTTTAGCATTGAGCTTAAGGCCATGGTTCTGACACCACTCATTGGTCTCAGTGAGGCTTTTCTGTAGGATGTCAACATCACTTTGGAAGTTAATAACAGCTCCCAACTTGCAGTCGTCTGTGAACTTTGTCAGCCAGAGTCCCTTCATGTTGGCCTGGACTTCAGAGATACCAAACAGGAGATGACCCAGGACTGAACCCTGTGGGACTCTACTTGTGACTGGTCAGCATTCTGACTTGGCATCAGCTACTTTCACACTGTGGGTTTTATCTGTGAACCAGTTTGCAACCCACCTAGTGATAAAGGGGTTGATTCAAAAAATATTATTATCATACCATTCGGCAAAAACACAGCCCCTACTGATTATCACATCAATGGCAACTCCCTAAGCACATAATCCGTGGTGAGAGACCTGGGTACTGAGGTTGACAATAATCTCGCATTCGACCATCATGTGGCAGCAGTGGTCAGAAAAGCCTTTTCCTTAGTTCATCTCATAAGTAAAGGGATTGCATCCAGAAGAAAGGAGGTTATTACCTCTCTGTACTCCTCCCTTATTAGACCCATAATTGAGTATAATGGCCCATTTGGTACGTACCTCTCCAAACACGTGCACCAACTGGAAAGGCCACAGAAATACCTCACAAAGAGAATCCATGGCCCCCAACACCTGTCCTATGCAGACAGGCTCAAATCACTATCACTTTACTCGGTTTCATACAGATTGCTCAGAGGTGATCTGTGGCTCCATATACAAGGCAATATCGAACCCTGCCCTGCTAGAGATGCTCCATATCCATAAGTCTAACTCCTCAAGCATTACCCACTCGATAGACCTAAATCTAATATGCGACATCAACAAAACCTGCTAGGGAGATTTGTCTCCCAGAGGCTGCCCCATCTCTGGAAAATACTTCCCATACATGTCAAACAGAGTACCTCACTGACCCTCTTCAAGCGCAGCCTTGATGAGTGGATGGGAAGCCACAAATTTGTCCCAGGGGTTCCACCTTTGTCCCTCATTGACAGAAGTGACAGGTGCTGACTGAGGTTTCTTTTTTGGGGATAAACTCTTGACTAGGCTTCTAACGGCCCCAGGGCTATTAGCCTAGTAACCTCCTATGATCCTATGATCCTTTGCTTCGCTTAGTGAGTTTTTCTATGATTCTTGAGTGGGGAATGGTATCAAAGGCCTTGGGCACATCAAGATAGGCTGTATGAACCATCTCACCCTCATCCACAGCTCTGGTGACTGACTCAGAGAAGTCGACCAGGTTGAGCAGGCATGATCTACCCTTCACAAAACCAAACTGTGTGGGATCCAGAGTTTGGAGATTCCCTATATCCTTATTTATTAGGTCAGTGATGATGGGTTTCATAGCTTTGCATATCAGGCTCATCAGGCTAATGAGGTGATAGTTCCTAAGGTCTGTAGTCGCTCCTCCTTTGTGGAGAGGGATGATTGTAGCTGTGTGCCATTTGGTAGGGACAAAGCCTTAGGTGAGGCTGTGATTGAATAGGGCACACAGGTGAGGTGTCAGTTCACTCTGTAGTTCATGTAGAACACAGCCAGGGATATTGTCAGGTCCCATAGAAGCTGTATTCTTGGCCTTGGACAGTGCAGTTTTAACCTGTGCAGTAGTAATACTGGGTGCCTGGCAATCTACTGGTATTGTGACTGGTCCTTTGGGGGGGAGGGTAAAATTGGCACTGAATATGTCGGCCAGTATATTGGCAATATCTGTTGGCTCGGTATAGGAGGTACCACTGTGCAGTAGCTCAGAGAAAATCTGTTTTTTGCCGTGGAGATTCTTTACATAACTATAGAAGGCCTTGTATCTTTACTATCTGCTGAAATTCTGTTTTCATAGCTAGCTTTAGAGGATTTGATGAGGGATCTCAACTTTTTGTTGAGGCTGATAAGGGAGTTTTTCCAGTCTTGGGACTTCACCTTATTCCGCTTCTGTTGTAGAGTTTGTTTATACAGGGTACCACCAGATTGGCTTCCTTTTTGTTTGAGGAGAGCTTCTTAGTTCTATTGGGTATGGAGAGATCCATGCATTTGTGTACATGTTTGTACAGTGCATTGGTGTATGATTCACCTGTCATGCAACTATTCTCCATTTGTGTGGGTGCCGTGAAGTTAGCCACCTCTGTTTTTAGGAGCCCAAAGTTAGCTTTTGAGAAGTTTTTCATGGTGGTCACGTTTATGTGGGGTGGTAGGGATGATGATTTCTAAGGTGTTTAGTATGTGGTCGGATCTAACCAGGGAGGAGTTGACTATTGGTGTAGAGCAACAGTTGCTCATGTTAGTAATGACAAGGTCAAGGATGTTGCTACCTGTAGTGTGGGTAAGAATGAGCTGGTCCAGGGCATTGGAATTAATGAATTCCAGGAAACGGTGGGCAAGTGTATTAGTATATGAGTAGTTTTCCCAGTTGATGCAGGGGTAGTTGAAGTTGCCCAGTATGACAGTGTTAGGTTGCACCCTAATATTCTTCAGGGTGCTTAGTAACATGGAGTGTGAGTGTTGGGACATGGTTGGGGACCTATAGCAGGTTACGACCTGAATTGCTGTCTTACCCAATGTTAGCTGCACCTGAAGTATCTCTGATGCTTTATGTTGGGCTACCAGTCTTGAGGTGTGTGCATCCTTTATGAATATGAAAACACCACCGCCTTTGGAGCTTCAGTCCAAGTTCTGGGGCCAAAAGGTGTGGAATGAATTAAAGCTTGGTAGTGCAGGGATGCTTTCTGCTGCCTTGAACCAGGCCTCTGTTACAGCACAAATGTCGATGTTCTCCATTTTAAGGAGTGCTTCGTGCAAGTGCATTTTGAGATTTAGACTTCTAGCATTGAGCACCATGACCCTCAGATTGCATTTGTTTGTAGCTATTACGGTGGTAATTTGGTCTTTGGAACACTGCCTAAAAAAGGCACTATAGGGGTGGCAAGAGCCTTGGCCAGTGTCCGGAAGCCCAGGGGTGACAGATGCAGGCCATCTCTGGCAATGCATCGAGGTCTGTCAGTCATGTCATCCCAGGCAGACAGATACTGGATCCTCTTAGAATGACACCAGAAACTTAGCCAGTTGTTGAAATCAGTCATTTTCTGCTTGTACTATGGTATCATTCTTGGTGATGGTAGGATGCTGGTCAGGGCTGGGGTCATACCCATTTCGGCTACATAATCAGAGAGCTCCTACATGTCCCTTTTCATATAGTCCAGGGAGGTATGTCTCAGGTCATTCACACCCACATGTACAATGACAGAGTCATATTTGTACCTGTTGTTGAGGGACCTGAGTCTGTGCGTTATGTGGCCAATCTGGGCACCTGACAGGCAGTTGACTGTTACTTTCTCCTTATTCAACCTAGTGAGTGGGACATCAGTGTGCCTCACTATCGAGTCACCTATGACAAATGTGTTGGGCATGCTGTTTTGCCTCAGGGGCTTTGGTTGAGTGGCACACTGTTTAGGAGAGTTATGTGTCTCGTGAATAGTGTTGTGTTGTGGTGGTCAAGTGTGTTTCTGCCTTGGAGGTCTCTGCTGTTTGAGTAGATTTGTATTGAGAGCCTCCGCTAAGGTGGGTGTGTGGTTTGTGTTTTTATGTGAAGGCAGTACTGGTGTGTGTTGTGGAGGGTTATGCGTTCCATGTGGTGTGGTGCAAGTGTTGACCTGCTCCTCTTGACCAGCTATTCCTGTCTTGGCTGGAGAGTGCGTGGCTTCCAATTTGGATATATAAGTGCAACTCTCGCAAGTCTGGCATCTTTTTTCTGAGGAAGTGCTTCAGATCCTGCAGGAGGCCAGGAAACCTACTTAAATTTAAAATTTAAAAATGTCCCAATGGAAAAATTTCTGTTTGGTGTTTTTGTTGTGATGTGGTCCACTTTATGTGGACATTCCTTTGGTTCTCTCTTATTTAAGTGAATTGCTCAATGCTGGGGTGGCGTATTCTTCTGTTAACGCCCACTTGTCAGCTATTTCTGCTTGTCTGCCTTTGACTCCTCCTTTGGCCTGTAGACTAGAGGCCAAACAGTTTCTTAAAGGAGTCCTTCACATTAGGCTTACTAGGAAGCCTTTCCTTCCTTCCTGAGAACTTAATTTTTTTTTTGTTTTAGAAAAATTGATTCAGGCTCCATCTGAGCCTGCTGCATGCCTCTCAACCTGGAAACATCAAAAATCTGGACAAGGCCTATGGAAAATAGGTACAAATCTGTATGCTGATTAACATACAATTTGCATATATAATTACATAACCCCACCCACTCAAACGGAATTGTGGGATACCAGCGTTCAAACGCAAACCGAAGAAGAAAATGTGTTTTATCGTAAATGCTGGAAAATGTACTGTATTTGTTTAAAATATTTTTATTATAATGCACAGAACATAATTCTAATTTTCTGTTTCTGAATTTGGGTTAATGATATTTTTTGCTGTTTCCACTGAGGCACAAATGCCCTTGTGCATGACGTTTTCTCACTTCTGTTGTACCTGTAGCTACAGCCTTCACTTGTTACACCCACCCCCTTTAAAAGTACAACACACAGTACAGTATCAGCAATGCATCTACATACTGTGGGAGTAGAACAAACAGCCGTCTGCATCAAAAGTGAGTATTTAACCTGTTATGCTATTAACAATGCAAGCAGACTCAGCATAAGCAATTCTAAACTTCTCTTCCCTCGAAGCTAGCAGCTCCTTGTAAAATCCACTCAACACTCAACTATATCTGTCAACTTTGCAGCACAAGAAATCTGGAAAAAGCCAACATTTATTGGGGGGGGGGTGACAAAAGCCCCAAAACCAGGGACACATTTTAAACATTGCTTGCATAATTTTGGAAAGTTGCTAGAGTAAAATGTTGTGTTACTACCATACGTTTCACTGCCAAGGCTTGAACCCAGGACCCTGTGCACTACAGTCAGAGCAACATACCACTATGCCATATCAGCAGCTGCGTGAAAAATAGGAAGACTGAAACTTAAATGGCTATCATTTAGTGAATTCAGTTCTCACCATAGCTCTCAACCTCTTAGCACAAATAACCTGGACAAAGCCAGTAATGGTGGAATACAGCCCCCAAAATAGGGACAAATTGCAAATACTGATCCTATAAACTTAGAAAATTGCTAGAATAAAATGTTTTGTGTTACCATTTTCATTTTCTAAAGAATATGAAGTCTGAAATTCAAATGTCTGTCATTATTTAGTGAATTCAATCCTTCACTGATTTGCAAAAAAAATCCAGAAAAAACACAGATTTTATGAGGAACAGAACAAAATATGAAGTATAAATCTGGAAGTGGTGGTGGGTAGGAACTTTAGGCACTAGTGACCTGTACCCAAGGTACAGGGTTTGAGCATGAGTACCTCTAGCCACCAGGTATATTCACCAGGGGCATTTCACACACAAACACATATCACTCTTCTGTTCTCTGCATCTTGTTTTCTGAATCAAGGACAAAGCAAAATGTACTAGAGAACAAAACCAGTATATATCATGCACTTCTAAATACTGCTGCTATTCACTTAGAAAGTTGATGGAATAACAGACTAGCATAGAGTGACATCTTCTGAAGAATTAGAATTATGTAATCATAATGCCTGGTATTAATTACTGGCATAATCAATCCTCTTCTTTCATGGACCACAACTTTCAGAAAGTAAATTTCTGAGGCAAAATCAGTGTACTACTTGAAAAGCAAGGATGACAGCTGGGAGACAGCACACACCAGAAATAACGAACCAACCCACCAGGGCACTAGAAGTAATGAACAAACCTACCAGGGCACCAGAAATAACGAATTAACCCACCAGGGCACCAGAAATAACAAGCAGCAGACATAATAAACAAACCCAAATACCTCTAGTAGCTAGTTTGTTCAGGTAGCATTCCCTTTACAGCAGCAGACATAATGAACGAACGGTTTATTCAGGCAGCATTCCCTTCATAGCAGCAGACATAATGAACAAACGGTTTGTTCAGGCAGCATTCTCTTCATAGCAGCAGGCATAAAGAATGAACAGTTTGTTCAGGCAGCATTTCCCTCATAAGCAGCAACATAATTCTAACCAAACAAACAGCCTCACGGCTTGCCGGAAATGCATGCACATCATTGGGCTAGCTCAATTCCGACAGGCTGGCAGGCTGTTCCATGTTTCTCATTTATCAGTAATAAATCATTGAAAAGACACGTTATAGAACTAATAGTGATAAGAGATTTATATATTCTGATAGGCAGGGCACATAATCTTGTAGAAAATGCCTAGCATATAAACACATTTTTTAGCAGCAGTCACTTTATACACCAGGAATTAAATGTTAGGATAGAATTTAATTTGTATGTGGACTGCACAACAAAAAATATTATTTATTTCAGTTTCTGTACCATATGTCACATGTTTTATATAGGTAAGACTAATCATAGTTTGAGAGAAAGAATATTAGAAAATTTAAGGGATATTAAAAACAATAAGTCAGAAAATGCCCTAGCACAACATATCATGGAAAAGGGAAATGAACATGTTTTTAAATTTTTTGTTTTGGAAATCATACATGAGAATATGAGGGGAGGGTATATAAAGAACATTACAGAAGCAAATGAACAAAAATGGATAATGTTTTTTAAAGCTGATAGATTACCTGGTCTGAATCTGGCATGAATAGTAAGGTTTCCCTCAAACCTTTTTTAAAAGCATGTGCACTTAAACACTGAAATGAAAATGCACCTATATTTGTGGTTTTTAAATGTAAATATGTTATTATGTGTATACACTTTTAATTTTTAATGAGCATGCTGTTAAATGTTTCTGATTGGTTAGTCATGATATATAAACAGTTTTTTGTGTTCTACATTTTTAAAGTCTGATGAAGCGGTCAGGTGTACTGTAAAAGCGCTCACTTTTTTATTAAACTTTATATATTATTTTCCCTTGGGGTCATTTTTTACTGATTTGACCATATTTTGGATCTAAATTGCATTCTTGGATATACTGTCTGCAGTTGTGAGTGACTGGAGTTTTTTACTTGTTATATTGGCTTTTGGTTTATTCTCCTGTCACTTTATTTGGTATTTGGAGTCTACTCTTTCTACATAATTTCATTTAATCCACTGGCAAAGGAGTAATGTCTGGTATTTAAACTGTCTTAATAAAGAGTGCTGAATTGTTCCTTGAACTCTATGTTTTGCAGTGAAGCAATGCATGAGGATTAAAATGAACCATTCTCACATGGTAACTTGTTATGTAATTTAGCAGTGGCTACAAGAAGGAAATTACTGTTTCACACCATCTCAGCAAGATGAACTGTCCCTGTTCCTCAGCTTTCATCTAAAGGAAGGGCAGATGACTGAAGAAAGAAACGGTTAGCTACTAGATATCTTTCTGTACAGTCAGCATGGGGGAAGGGGCTGCTTCCATATCATTGTATCACCAAATCATGAAGTTTTTAATAAAAGCCCACTATGTTCTTAAGACAGTGAACTGGCTTTAAGCATTCTTTCCATTACTTTTCATTCAAAATGTTCTTTAAAAGGCAAGAAAAGAAACGTTACTGTTCTTGGTGGCGCCTTTCTAGCGAAAGAAAATTGGTTTTCTCTTCTTTTAGAAAGTATGGTCTTGCCCATTCCCTTTTCATTCCTGACCTCTTCCATCCTGACTTGGGCTATATCTTTGTCTTTTAATAAACAGATTGACGTGAGTAACAACAGTCTTTGCCTTACCCTTCCTACAGCCATGGATTCCAAAGAGAGTGTTTGAGTATCTGATGAGGGAAATAGTGATGTCAGAAGAGCAGGTGATTATGGTATGAATGTTCTCACAGTCTTAACCCATCCAAGCTATTGACAGAAATGGCCAAACAGGGAACTGATGTCCCTACAACTTATCTGTGTTATCCAGGATGCCAGAAAATCTATAATTACGTAATTTTATTTATCGCAATACAAGACGGTTTTGATTAAATGTGGAAGTCAATAAAAAAAGTGCACAAAACCAAGAAAATCCAGCCAAGGCAGAAACCAGGAACCGAAACAAAACGTTCAAACCACGTCTTTTATTCCACATTTTAAAAGCCAATGCTGCTCAGGTCACAAAACGAAAACCACACAGATCCAGGTTGAGCGTGCTTTCACTTCGTATAATAACAAAGCTTCCTCAGAACATATTGCTTCCACTAATGCCCTCATTTTATATACCTGCTAATAAGCATTAATTGACATTAATTTACATCTCATTACCCCTCTTAAATAGTAACCCATTGCACACCACATTTAAAAACTACAAAATGAACTATGTTCCAACCAAAGACTCTCACAATTATATGAAACAATGTCAGTGTGTGTAAATATCTAGGTTATCCTAACAATCCAAAAAATGTCTTTAAAAACGATGAACTGGAGTGTGTTAAACTTCACTAACTTAAATAATATATATAATTAATGTGAAAAGACTTTCCTTAAAAATGACAATTGCATAAAATGATGCAAGATTGTATAGTATAAAATGCAATACAAGTAAAAAGGAAAAAGAAAAAAACCTTAAATGATTTTTTTGATTTTTTTTCAAAATACACTTCCAACTAAACAGCATGTGTCTAACAACCTAAACCTTGTAAAAAAAGCTGTATATTGGTCAATACATCCAAATTACTTTATTTCCCTTGTTGTTTGTAAGAGAGATGACCAAGCTACTACCCTAAACTTCAGTATAAAAGGACCATATTGTATCATGTTTAAATTTCTGATATCTTGCTGTTATAACTTAACTTGTCTTAATCTCAACACACTCTGTATGCTAATACTGTCATTAAGTCCAGGGGGTCTACTGGCATCCAATTTGAGTTGCCAATATAATTCCCTAAATTCTACTCGGGATTCCCAGTTGCCCCCCCACGGGTCTAACATAACCTGTTCAATAACCGCAAATTTGATGTTCATGTTTTTGCATGTCAATGAATGTTTGTAAAAGGCATTGGACTCTCCCTTACTTATTTCGTATGTGTGTTCGTAAATTATTTTTCTTAAAGTGCGGGTAGATTTGCCTATATAAAAACCTTTACAAGCCATACATATCCCAATATACACAATGCCCTTTGTACCACAGTTGTGATGTCCAGATGGAAAAAAACTTGTATTCTCTAGAAGGAATGTAAATGCCTTGTTGGAGTAAGATGTATGCACATTGTCGACATGAACCACATTTGTGTGTACCTTTTTTAGTGGGAAAATTCCTTGTTGTGTAACCTTCTTTTATCTCAAACAAGTCTTTTAAATTCCTCCCTCTTTTTCTGATAAATACAGGGTGGTTAGCGATGTAATTTCCAATTTCATTACTCATTTTCAATATCGGCCAATATTTTCTAATAATACCCTCCACCCTATCAGAAGTGTCAGAGAAAGTATGTATCAGAGCTTGACTATGTTTTTCCATTTTTTCTTTTTCTGTCGATACCATTTCATTTTTTTGTCCTAATAATGGAAAATATTTAGTCTTTCTCTCTTTTATTATTTCATTACTTAAAGTCTGTAACAAAGAGTCTGGATAGCCTCTTTCCATAAAAAGCTCCCTTATATTGTTAACCTCCTCCAGGAAAATCGCATCCTCACTTGTCATCCTGGATGCCCTTATCAACTGTCCTTTTACTATGCCCTTTTTCTGGAAAAACGGGTGTCCACTCTGAAAATGTAGGTATGCATTGGAAAAAGAAGGTTTTCTATATAGTTTTGAATGTAAATATTCACGTGAATCTTTATACAAGGTAACATCCAAATAATTGATACTTGTTTCGTTCAACGTGTAAGTAAATTTCAAAAAATCTGTACATACATTTATATATTCATAAAATTCAAGGAATGATTGTCTGGACCCTTTCCAAAAAATGCAAACTTCATCCAAAATACGGGTGTAAAAAAGAATGTGTTGCTTCCATGTTGTGTTAAAAATATTTTTTTTCCCAGAAATATAAAACGCAGTTTGCATAAATGGGAGCACATGCTGCCCCCATGGCAACACCCTTCTTTTGCTGAAAATGGTCGCCGTTGAAGTATACAAAATTATTCGTCAATACTGTTTCAGTAAATTCTAAAATTAAATTGACAAGGTGACTGTTTAAACCGGAATCCGTGCTTAAAATCTCCTGAAACCATTCCAATCCAATGATGTGAGGAATACTTGGGAATAGTTCTACCACGTCTATAGTAACAAAGTATAACTCAGTTTCAACTTTCCTTATTGGAATGTTCTTCAAAAATTCCCAAGAATCTCTACTGATATGTTGTACTGTGTTAATAAAATGTTTCAGTTGTGTATCTATAAAAATAGCTAAAGGTTCCGTAATGCTCCCAGCTCCTGCTACAATGGGTCTAAATTTAAGTGGTTCTAATCCTTTGTGAACTTTTGGTATCCCAAATATAACAGGAAGCCTAGGATTTTCCACATGCAGAAAGTTGTATAATTTCTCATTAATACTCCCCTGCAATAAATGGTCCATCAAATAGTAATTAATCTTAGAGTAGGCAATGTTTATTTCGTTGCGAGATACTAGCATGTAATGGTCAGTGTCCTGTACAATATTGTGCATGTAATTCTCGTACATTTCCTGGTACATCATAACCACCCCACCCCCCTTGTCAGGTTTCATCACCCTTATTTTTTCTTCTCTCAATTTTCTTACTAATGTCTCTTCCTCTTCTGTCCAATTTTCGTATACAAAATCACCGTGAGGTTTAATTTGCCTCACGTCTCTTTCAACCATTTCTTTGAAAACTCTTAACACAGGGTTCGTAGGTGGATTGAATGTACTTTTTTTATGTAAGTCATCATTTGTGATGTTCTTTCCTTTGAAAAAAAACGTTTAAATTTAACTGTCTTGTAAATAGCTTGATGTCTATTAATGTATCTACCAAGGACCCACCTTTAATGGGTACAAAATGAAAACCCTTAGTAAACAATTTGAAATACACATCCTCTATAATATTATCAGTGAAATTGTAGATCGTAAAATTGTCCTTCCGATGCATAATGTCAATATTATTGTCTTTAGAATCAATATAACTACTGGCCCCATACAAAGAATTGTAGGGGTCTGTATTGTATATCAATACATCTGAGCCCTCCCCTGAAACCACCCCCACGTTCCCTGGGTGGCAGGGGGTTCTGATATAAATGTTTCCTCAGTTTCTCGGCTATCCTCTCGCTCCTCCTTACTGCTTCCTGCTCTAAAGGGGATTCATGTGTTGTTAACACGCTAGACCCATTCTTTTGGTGTTCCCTATTCTTGTTGTCTGTGTCATGAACCTTCAAATCACTAAATTTATTAAAAATTGGATATGCTCTGCCATTGTTATAATCATGTAGATCCCTGTCAAGTTTTTTTATCTTCCTAAAAATAACCTTGTCACAAAAATTATCAATCTCTTTAAATAAGTTCCCATACTTCCTAGTGTCAAAATTATCATTGTTGACTTCAAACAGTTTAGTATGCAATTCATTAGTTTCAGATATAAGAATTTCATTCTGTGCTTCATAGTCCCTGACCATATATTTCAACATTTCAATACCTGTGTTATTAAATAATTCAGTCAATTGTTTATATAACATGGAATTAAATTTCACATTGTTTGGGTATTTAGTTATTCTCAGACCCTTAGGAATTCTCTCAGTGTTAATACATTCCTTTAAATAGTCTATTTCAAGTTAATTTGATTTTAAAATATAGAGTTTGTCTTTAAATAACTTAAGGGTTTCATCAAAAGATTTAAAGTCTTTGTTGAATTCACATTCGTTAAAATTAAAATGTTTGTTGGTCCAAGAGTTAAAATTGAAATTAACAGTACCTCTATTATTGTTCAAATTACGCCTGCTTTCAGGCGTTGAGTGAACAAAATTGTCCATTTTGTTCCCGCTTTCCTGTTGTTTTTGTCCTTCAAGACTTCCTCGCTTCTCTCGCTGTTGTAATCCATCTCCCTGGTGGGTTGCCGGTCCTTCTCCGCTCCTGCAGTAATCTTTCAAACCATTTTGGTTGCCAGGTAAGTCGCTTTGTTTAAGCGACAAGTTGGAGGTGTTGTTTAATAACTGGGTTAACAGCACAATCACCTGCTGAAATTTTTTTCTCTTAACAGGCGTGCTGTCGTCCCCTGAAACATCTCTCAATACAACTGGTGTATCCAAAAAGACATCTGGTTCCGCTCGCTCTGCCATAGCACTTCAAAACCAGGAAGTCAATAAGAAAAGTGCACAAAACCAAGAAAATCCAGCCAAGGCAGAAACCAGGAACTGAAACAAAACGTTCAAACCACTTTTTATCTTTTATTCCATGTTTTAAAAGCCAATGCTGCTCAGGTCACAAAACGAAAACCACACAGATCCAGGTTGAGCGCGCTTTCATTTCGTATAATAACAAAGCTTCCTCAGAACATATTGCTTCCACTAATGTCCTCATTTTATATACCTGTTAATAAGCGTTAATTGACATTAATTTACATCTCATTACCCCTCTTAAATAGTAACCCATTGCACACCACATTTAAAAACTACAAAATGAACTATGTTCCAACCAAAGACTCTCACAATTATATGAAACAATGTCAGTGTGTGTAAATATCTAGGTTATCCTAGCAATCCAAAAAATGTCTTTAAAAACGATGAACTGGAGTGTGTTAAACTTCACTAACTTAAATAATATATATAATTAATGTGAAAAGACTTCCCTTAAAAATGACAATTGCATAAAATGATGCAAGATTGTATAGTATAAGATGCAATACAAGTAAAAAGGAAAAAGAAAAAAACCTTAAATGATTTTTTTGATTTTTTTTCAAAATACACTTCCAACTAAACAGCATGTGTCTAACAACCTAAACCTTGTAAAAAAGCTGTATATTGGTCAATACATCCAAATTACTTTATTTCCCTTGTTGTTTGTAAGGGAGATGACCAAGCTACTACCCTAAACTTCAGTATAAAAGGACCATATTGTATCATATTTAAATTTCTGATATCTTGCTGTTATAACTTAGCTTGTCTTAATCTCAACACACTCTGTATGCTAATACTGTCATTAAGTCCAGGGGGTCTACTGGCATCCAATTTGAGTTGCCATTATAATTCCCTAAATTCTACTCGGGATTCCCAGTTGCCCCCCCTCGGGTCTAACATAACCTGTTCAATAACCGCAAATTTGATGTTCATGTTTTTGGCATGTCAATGAATGTTTGTAAAAGGCGTTGGACTCTTTCCCCTTACTTATTTCGTATGTGTGTTCGTAAATTCTTTTTCTTAAAGTGCGGGTAGATTTGCCTATATAAAAACCTTTACAAGCCATACATATCCCAATATACACAATGCCCTTTGTACCACAGTTGTAATGTCCAGATGGAAAAAACTTGTATTCTCTAGAAGGAATGTAAATGCCTTGTTGTGTAACCTTCTTTTATCTCAAACAAGTCTTTTAAATTCCTCCCTCTTTTTCTGATAAATACAGGGTGGTTAGGGATGTAATTTCCAATTTCATTACTCATTTTCAGTATTGGCCAACAAGGGAAATAAAGTAATTTGGATGTATTGACCAATATACAGCTTTTTTACAAGGTTTAGGTTGTTAGACACATGCTGTTTAGTTGGAAGTGTATTTTGAAAAAAAATCATTTAAGGTTTTTTTCTTTTTCCTTTTTACTTTTATTGCATTTTATACTATACAATCTTGCATCATTTTATGCAATTGTCATTTTTAAGGGAAGTCTTTTCACATTAATTGTATATATTATTTAAGTTAGTGAAGTTTAACACACTCCAGTTCATCGTTTTTAAAGACATTTTTTGGATTGTTAGGATAACCTAGATATTTACACACACTGACATTGTTTCATATAATTGTGAGAGTCTTTGGTTGGAACATAGTTCATTTTGTAGTTTTTAAATGTGGTGTGCAATGGGTTACTATTTAAGAGGGGTAATGGGATGTAAATTAATGTCAATTAACGCTTATTAACAGGTATATAAAATGAGGGTATTAGTGGAAGCAATATGTTCTGAGGAAGCTTTGTTATTATATGAAGTGAAAGCACGCTCAACCTGGATCTGTGTGGTTTTCGTTTTGTGACCTGAGCAGCATTGGCTTTTAAAACGTGGAATAAAAGATAAAAAGTGGTTTGAACATTTTGTTTCGGTTCCTGGTTTCTGCCTTGGCTGGATTTTTTTGATTAAATGTGACTACAAGCCTGTTAGTCTCTTGATCATCAGACCTGTCTTCTGTAATTTTCTTGCGAATTAGATGAGTTCTGGCCTGTTTTATTCCTTGAGTTGGACCCATTGTTCTACCTTGCCAGCATGTTTTACTTTCTTTGTCTTGAGCCATGCTTGGCAGCAGTACTTGTAGTTAAACTTTTTTATGAATGGACAGCATGTTACATCTCACCCCCCCCAAAAAATATGTATCACCTCCTGGGACTTGGACTTTGTTGTGGAGCACATGTATTTGTTAGCATTTGAGCCCTTTTTCTCATATCTATTAAAATTATTTAATTTGAAAGAACTGTTTTTTAGTCAGCAAGGTCTGTGGAATGCCTGACTTGGAAGCTTTGGCGTGTTTTCTTCTCTTCTACATAGTTTGTCATCAGGATACAAAATTTGGTTTAAAACCCTGCATAGTTATCTTTAGAACTTCTGAAAGAGTTTGCTAAATTCTTTGGACCCATGAAGGCAGTTGTGGATTTATGTTTCTAGAATCCGACCTATTACAAAAATCATATAAACTGTTTCAGTTTGCCGCATTATATTAGTGTGTCCTATTCTTAAATGGACCATTTAAGATTGGATGGCTAGTTACACTGAACTCACGTATAGCTCTTTTAACAGGTTCTTGGAGAATCAAGCAGAGCAGTAGTTTCATCTCTCTTTCTTCAGAGGAGGGTCATCTGTGAAATGTTTGAAGTTATAACCTCTCTCTTCCATACACACTTTCGCGAAACACTCCACATTGCAGTATCAGTAGGAGACAAGAAGGGTTTTGCCACTGCCAAAGACATATTCATGTTATGTTACAACATACACTAAAAAAAGTGTGCAATGGTGTGTGCTAGAATTTGTTGCATGTTATCTGTATGAATGTATATATATATATATATATATATATATATATATATATATATATATATATATATATATATATAAATGTAAATGTATTTTGTCTAAGACTGGATCCAACATTAACCTTCTCTGTGCCTAACATTTTATGTTAATTAAAACTATGGTATAAGATCTCATGTCTTCTGTTACCAGTAGAACTGTACATTAGATTTATTCTCCTGACTTATCCTCACTGTGTCCTGCTGAAGGAATTTAACTGGTCACCCCTACAGTCCAGAGCTGTACAACTGTTATCAACTGCAGTATTTAAAATCACCAGCATAGGCTATTGCCATCCCCTTAAGGACAAATCTAACCAATAGACAAGAAGCATACCCCCATCAGTGGTATCTTGGAGGAAGCCACAATGCTAATTTAATCATCATTTCAAAACAACAGTGAGTGAAAAATTCCTCTCCAAACTGGGACCAGTCAAATGGGATTATATCCCAAGAGAAATCAGAGCTCATTGAACTTTTTAGGGTTTTAAAATTGCATTCAGGTATTGTTTATTCATAGAATGAAGATTTAAATGTTTCCAAGGCAATGGTTAACTTTTCTTCTGTTTGTATATTTGCTCTGTTTATTTAAATGCATTTGTTTATCCACTGTAATTAAACAATGGTTATTTACATGCACTCCTGTATATTGTATGCCCTGTTATGATTTGCAGATTTGCATTGTATCATTTGGATGTTTGCACGCCTGAGCCTAGGTTGTGACTGAAAAGGGTCAGCAGACTAGCCCACTCACCTGGATATCGAATAGAGAAGTAAATAAATAGATAAGTAAAAGTAATAAATGCTTTGACATCACTTTTAACAGTCACATAATGGGGTCCCATGTGCATTTGGTGGCTGTCTCAGCTGTTGTCTACAGATAACACATTGTCCACACTCAGCCCACATACTTGGTGCTGTCTGGTACAATCTGTAGAAAATTATCATTTTTAGGATTTTTTTGCTGAGATGGGCATCTCTTCCATTACACGGAGTGTGACATTGAGAATGACCTCCGTATATTCCTGCACTGATCTGTGTAGATAAACATGAATATTATGTTTGCTATGCAATAAATTCTTTATATTGGGACTTTTGCTTCTGAAAATCTGTTTTCTTACAGCTCCATGCTGCATAGCTAGCAGCTGTTGTCCTTTAGGAATTTGGCTGAAAGTTAAAGCAACTTGTTACCAGTCATTTGGGGTGGTGACTTACACACTTTGGAAAGTTCTAACTAATGAGCCCGGGGAAAATGTGTTACCTATATATGAAGGCTGCAGAGATAGAAATTAAGTCTTATGTCTGCTAATATCCTTTCTTAGATCACTGTTCCAGCATTCTAATACTATTGGTTTATCTCAGTGAAATAACCTGATATATGGCCAAGGTACCAAAGCCAAAAAACCTTCCTTACAGCCAATGTATGACTTGATCTTGGGGGTATACGGGTACATAAATGAATATATGAGTGTAAGATCCTCCGACTATTTTGTCACCAGTCCAAATGCAGGTGTCAGATTCATTCCCCAGGCCAAATGGTTTCAGGTGATGAAGAAATATTATGCCCTGACTCTCCTGTTGAGGGTCTTGCACTCTTTGGTCTGTTTCTTTCTGGCTTCTTTTATTCAGGTAGTGCCCCATTAACAAACCTTCCTTTTTTCTTGTACTTTGGTGTTTAAATCTGTTAGATGTCAGCTAAGAGAGGGAAGTATGATAGTGGTAGGTGGATTTCTTATAAGGACCTCCACTCCCAGACCTTGTTTTGTCTTGGGGCTAAACATGATATAAACATTGTCAGATCTGTCAGTCATTTGACCAGTAAATCCTATGTACACATCTTTCCTCACTAAATACCTATTTATTGTCCCTGTGCTTGAAGCACTTCAGTGGATCCAAAATGGTAGAACCATCGGTATCTGACATCCCACCTCCTCTTAAAAAGAAGTTGAAAAGTCATAGTCGTGAAGCATCAGCTGCCCAGTCAGACATGGACATACCATTTGAGGTATTGCAGGAACTCAAGTACGCCTGATCACTTCTCAGTGTCCCACTATCATGACTCTGCTAGAGGCAGGTATGTCATCTGATTCTCACAAGTCCAATACAACTGATCAGACTGGTAAGTTGAGGAGGTGGAACCAAGGCTTATTATTTCTGATGGTCTGGAGAGCATACCTGAAATCCTGGTTAGAAAAGAGGTTGTTCCTAGATCTTTGAGCTGCACCAGTGGTCAGATATACCTGATTTTGTAAAAGCGGACATCACCCCTACGAAAAAGAAACAAATGATTAAGAATGTTGCTCCATCTCAGATGTCTGAAGAAAAGAAATGGATGGAATTTTCACTGGGCCTATATAAGGCGTTTTTATCTCTCAAACCTCCATACTTTCTTCCGTAGTCTCACAGGTAAATACTAGGATATCACTCTGCAGACTATTACAATCCTAACCAATAACTAGAGGTCAGTGTCAAACACTGTACCTTGCATCCATAACAGAAAGGCATTAACCATTATGCCGAAAAGTCCCACCAGAACCCTGTACTGTGTCTGTAAGGTGAAGACTGTAACTGTTATGCCAACCCCAATCCCTGTTCTCCCTCAGAAAAGACAACATGAAACATCTACTAAGGAGGAGGAACAGTCTAATTCTGATGACCATTCTCTAGCATATTCATGTTAGATTTATTTATTTATTTTACATGTGTTTTACTGGGAGAGTCCGACTGGGCAGGGTTGCCCATTTTCAGGGGAGTCCAGGCATGAAAAGCTCCATACAATATGATTATCCAACAACATACAAAATTTTAGAAAAGAAATTTACAAATTGTCAAAGAACAACACACGGGTATAAAATAGTACAAGGAAAAGATATAGAAATATTCAAGACTTAGCTATGCATAATAACATTCATCAGAAGAATAACTTGATGCGAAGTCACAAAAATGAGAATGAGTTGGTTTAGAGTCAGCAAGTTTGGTAATTCAAGCCAGGATAGTTTCTGAAGGGCTAGGTAATGATACAATCTGTAGGAAGAGTTAGTAGCGAATTTAGCTATCTTGTTCTAACAAGAGGATAGATTCATTCCCCAGGCCAATTGGCTTCAGGTGATGAAGACACATTGTCCCCTGACTCCCCTGTCTAGGAAATATCCCTTGGGGAAATCATCTGAAAATAATGGAACTGGAGTGGGAGTCAAGACAAGTTTGTGATGTGCAGAAGAAATATTACAGTTTGTTGGATGTAGGAGCTCCTGTGCCAGCATCTTTTCCTCCAGGTTTGGAGGCTTTTCTTGATGCCTTTGCACTACTTCTTCATTGTCTGACTCCAAGCCACCAGCTCCTAAGTGGCCTGCTAGATTTTTCAAAGTGCCAGAGGATCTACAGTTCCTGTATAAAAATAATTTGGCAGACCTCTCTGTGTTTTCTGTCTTCATGGACAAACCACCCAAACTGTTACCTGCTGCTCTTATGTTATCTTCAGACAGAGACAGTAGGGTCATGGACAGGTATGGAAAGAAGGTTACACTTCTGCCATTCTGGCCTTCCAGGGTTTGAATTATCAAACCCAAATGACCAAATATGTTTTGTCTATGCTTGGTGAATTGAATAAAACTTTGACTAACCTGGAGATTTTTGAACCTAAACAGAAGGCTATTTTGGGGGTTGGGGGGAGGGTCAGGCTACTTAAGTAGTCAGGTATATCGTCAAATGTAGGTATGATGCAGTGGAAGCTTCTGCTGCTGGATCTGTTATCAAAAGATTTGCATCACTTCATTCCAGTCCTCTCCTGGTGATATCAAAGGTAAGCTATTACACTCGCACCTTAACAGTGATTTACTGTTTGGCCCTGCTGTTGCCAACCTGTTCAAATCATTACATGAAAAAGGAAAAATAATGCAAGATTTCAAGCACATTTTTCTCACCTCCGTTTTCAGGTATCATAAGAACTGTCTAAGCCCACTTCCTTTGCTCATAAGTACACATCTGCACAGAAAGGCAAGAAAATGCCAAGAAGACGATTTCAGGGCAAATTTACTAGAGACTCCCAAGTCTAGTAAACCCCCTTTCCAAACAAATCTGCCTATCTTCTTCCAAACCCTTCCACTCCTCAGTCTACCTCTTTCCCTGTCAAAAAGGCTAACCTCCTGCCTTTCAGCTTGGCAGCTCATCACTTCAGTGAGATAGTTTATTTCTATTATTGAGCAAGGCTACAAAATTGCTATGTAGACCAAGTTGCCATGCATTTATGATTATTTATATATATATATATATATATATATATATATATATATATATATATATATATATATATATGAATGACTGGAACATCACATTTGTCTAATCTTGTACCAAAGTTTCATCATTTATAGAATATTTATTGATGACATATTTATTACTAGTGGGAGATCATAAAACATGTAGTGGCATTCTGCGTTATGTGATAGCATTAGTCCTTATAACACATATGAACATAGTGTACATTCACTTAGATTGCCTTTCTAGACATTCTGACAACCAGTGGTTATAAAATTATTTGTGCATCACTGGACATGAAAGCCACTGAACAGAATAAGCCAACTGAAGGCTTACAGTTGTCATCTCTTACAGGCAGTTTACATTTTTAGGTGTCATAGTTAAATAGCTTACTAATGATGTCAACAGATTCCAAGAAAATGGTTTAGCTGTTATTAATGCATAGTATGAGTGAGGCTAAAATACCACATTTTCTTGGAATATCATACTTGTCTTGTAAGCAGTAAGGGTAAATTAGTAAACAGTCATACAAGCAGTGGAGAGATGGATTGCAGTTCTTGAGTCATATGCTTTTAACCACTAAGTTATTTAATGTGTTTGAACAAACATAGGACAGGTTTTGATGACAAATAATCATGGAAAACCAGTTTGTGGTAAGAGAATGCAAGTTACGTTTACTTTGCTTTCTACTGTAGCAAATGAGATGGTATATTCATATTCTTTATAAAGGCACTTATCACTGTAGCTGCTGCAGCCACTGTCAATATATTCAGATATACATCTTAGACTTTTGCTGTTTATGCATTGTTATTGTTTTTGTAAGTACTGTACACCTGATTAGATTATGTAGCAACTTAGAAATGTAGAAATTTGCAAATATAATTCTGAATATATGCTTGATGTTGCTAATAATGATAGCACAAATATCCCTGTTATATGCACAGTCAAGTATATTAGTTATTATTGTATTTAGCTGGCTCCCAAGAAATAACACAGATGCTGTTGTAATCTATTGCAGTGCAGTAGTTAATTTCATCTTTCAGTTTTTGCAACACAGTGTTTTCATTAAAAATAAGCTGTTACTCAGGTCATGAATGCAGGCATAGCATAAACATGGCATAAAGCCAGTCAGCTGTAGTAAATTAGTTAATTAAATAATTAACTAATTAAGTATAGTAGGCTATGGACAAACAAAAGCTCCTCTACTGTGATGCTTTCAAACTGTAAATCAAATTCTAAAGGGAGAAAGAGGGGAGGTGAAAGGAAGTGATAAGAAGGCACTTTAGCTGCAGTAGAGAGTATGAGAAGAAAAGATAGAGAAGGGATAAGTGGTAAGGAAGAAAGGGAGAGAGAAGGGACGCACGTGAGTGGTGATAATCTTGTAACTAAAATATGGTAAAGCTTCTGATTTCAGATGCTTAGATTAAGGCATTCAGTGGAAGGTATTAAAAGAAATGGGGGGTATACAGTTTGTACATAGTTTTTGAATTGTTAACTGTAAACCTTACTGTTTCTTTTTCTTCTTTTTTTTTTCTTTTAAAGATAAAAATACACAAGAGGGTTAAATATTATGATGAGACATTTAACACATGGGTAGTAATGTGACTTTTATTCTACAGTTTTAATATAATGAAGTCAATGTGTTTGATGTTTAGTGATGGTTAATGTTTTTGCAGTGTTGGCAATATTTATAATGTTTGTAATCAAAGATCGTTTATCATTAAAAAATAACAGTAGGTTGTGCCACCATCTGTGCATTACATTTTTGGTGGGGTACTTACATTGTATTCAAGCGGTTTGGCCTTGAATATATTGTTCTTGACCATTACAGTAATTTCTTATTAGTCAGATCTTCACACTTTATTTCAAGAAAGTCACATGCTTTAAAATACTGCATGTGAAAACATTTCATTAATTCATGCATCTCCTCATTTAACTTATTTACTCTCATAGCTGTGTAATCTGTACAACTGCACTTATTCTTCTTCTTGTTTGTTGCCACCCACCCTCCCTGTTCTTGTTTTGGTGTTAGTGGCTCTGGAACTGTCTGCCCCTCCTGTAAGTCTGTATTTGAACACTCCTCCTGAGTCCATGTCATTTGCTCACTTAACCGAATACAGTGAGATCATATTCTGAGTCTAGTGTTTACTCTACATAATACAGAGAGAAGATTTGAAAAGGCCAACCCACTTAGGTTCTTCCTCCCTCTCTCCTTGCACTTTACCAACAACAAAAAAAAAAATTAATCTGCTTTTACTGTATTTGTGTTTCCTCCTACTTTATTTTGCTTTTGCCTCTTCTTAAAAGTGCTCAATTTTATTTATTCTGCTGCACTTATTGCTGCTTGGTGGTAGCCTGATTAAATTGTAACTGTTATTCTAAGTCTTTTGGTTTAAGCACTTGGGCTTCATACCGGTTGTTTTACATTAAGAAGGGTTGTGGTCTGCACTGTTGTGGCATGACAGGTAGCTTACATCCTTCTAAGCTGGGAATTGCTGACTGAAAGCTCAGTGTCAGCTATTCTAAAAGTGTATTAGTTCTGGTTTAAGCACTTGGGCTTCAGGCCAGTTATTCTACATTAAGAACGTTTGTGGTCTGCACTCTTGTGGGAGGACAGGCTGGATTCTGCCCTTCTGAGCTGGGAATTTCTGGTCACAGGCTTATTGTGCCTGCTTATTCGAACTGTTTCTTTTGGAAATTGGTGCACCTTGTTGCTGTAGCATAGGACCAGATTCAGGCCTCCTGAATCTAACTTTCTTTGTATAACTTGAGCACTGATTCAGGCCATCTTTTTAGAAGGTTCCCCTGCACCCTAGTAGCGGGAGTGTGCAGTTAGAACTTGTCTGATTGAAGACTGCTGCAACATGGCTCAGTTTTGAGTTTTTTTCTGCTTAATTGGGTAACTTATTTAAATCAGATTGTTCGTTTTCTATTGTTTTATATATATATTAAAAAAAATTTGCACTTTATTCTTCTGCTTTTACTGTATTTGTGTTTATTCCTACTTTATTACTAGGGGCATTGACTACAACTTTGAACTGAGATATATATCAATAAGCATCTTTTTATGCTCGTTTAAAGTGTTTTTTGATTGTATTTGCTTTATTTTCTGGGAAAAAAAAAAAAAATATATATATATATATATATATATATATATATATATATATATATATATATTTGTTTCCCGCCTTTCTAAGCTAGTATAGTCCAGTTTTCAGGTTAGTGCTGAATTCAGGGCTGTGTTACAAATCTCTGTGTTTGCCCATACCTTACTTGGATAGAAGAACGTTTCTCTGTTCACCTGTGAGAGAGGGGAGCTTTGAGCAGCCTATCTGTCCCTGGAGGAGTGGTTTCAGCCCAGAAAGTAGTAGTTTATTGGCCATATTGGGCTAATTTCTATATCTTTCATTTCCCTGCTATAAAAACCACATTTGCCTGGTTTTGCGCTCCTGGCATCGCCGGTTAGCTAGGGTATATTTATTCCTAGCTCCACAAAGTCTCCTCTTCAATTTTTCCCTTGAAACTAGACAAACTTTCAACTTAAGCACTCAAGCCATTTATTTCTCAGCCGGCACTTGCTCAAAACTCATAACAAGCACTTATAAACCCTAGAATTACAGAAGGACAAGGCTCTCTATTCGACCTTACCAGCCATTCAGTAAAACAGTTTACTGTACCTATCCAGGCATGTCCAAAGGGCAGTTTCAGGTGTACTGTCCAGTCCAACTAGTGAATCTGGGCATTTTGTGGCAATGTTACAACTGCCTCATGTACACAGACGACCCTCTCCTCCTACCACCGAACACTAATACATGCGAGAGATGCAATTATACAGCCAAACTAAAGGCTAAGCTCTCTCTACCCAAGACTGGATCAGACAGTCAAGAGGAGAAGGGAAATACTGGCAAAACAACACCAGTCTCACATAGACCCATTAAACCAGCACCGGCAAAAAACACACATAATTACACGAAAACATACTCAGAGGCTCTAGATAAAAATCTCAAAAGCAACAGAGCCCTCCAAAGCAGACATCCAAGCAACCTCCACCCCCCAACACAAACCGTGAAACACATACTTCATAAAACCAGTGTGCCACTCAATCATAGCCCTCAAGGCAAAATAACATACCCAACGTACTAGTAATAGGTGACTTTATAGTCAGGCACACTGACGTCCCACTCAGTAGGCTGAATAAAGAGAAGGTTACTGTTAGCTGCCTGTCGGGTGCCAGGATCCACCACATAACACAAGCACTCAGGTCACTACAGAATAGTACCCAGGCCGGTATGACCCTGATCCTGAGTAGCGTCCTGCCCTTACCAAGAATGATACCATGGGTCTGTATTAGATCACCGAATGCTTAGGTTAGTGAACGGTGATTAATTGACCCCATGTAAGCGGAAGCTTACAAAACCGAACTGTCAGAACAATTCAAAAAAAAAAAAAAAAGAAAACACTTTAATACATGAAAGTATTATTATAAATACTGTGCCCCGATACCCCCCTACTTAAATATACCAACTCCGTGACCGCACTACAGTGCCAAAAATGGCAAACTACCGAATCGGCCAAGCAAATTCTTTCCCAGGGAAAGAATTCGCTTACATGCTGCTTCGATATTTTGCCATTTCGGCATTTACAGCTTGACCAAGATGCATTCGCTAACCTGCGTCTTCGGTCAGCTGATAGGAACCCGATACCACGGTATAAAGAAAAAGTTATCAATTTCAACAATTGCCTAAGTTTCTGGTGTCATTCAAAGGGGATCCAGTGTCTATCTGCCTGGGATGACATGCTCGACAAGCCACGCTGCTTTGCTAGAGACGGCTTGCACCTGTCACTCTTAGGCTTTTGAATACTGGCCAAGGCTCTTGCCACCCCCATAGTGCCTTTTTTAGGCAAGGCTCAAAAGACAAACCCACCACCATAAATAGCACAAGTAACAAAAATCTGAGGGTAATACTACTCAATGCCAGAAGTCTAAACCTCAAAATGCACGCACTCAAGGCACTCCTCAGTATAGAGAAAATCGATATATGTGCAGTAACAGAAACCTGGTTTAAGGCTCCAGAGAGCACCCCAGCACTACCAGGCTACAGCTCATACCATACATTTCGGCCACAGAACCCGGACCAAAATCAAAAGGCAGGGGAGTATCCATATTCATCAAGGATACCCATACCTCCAGGTTAGTGGCACAATACGATGCTTCAGAGATTATCCACGTGCAACTAACAACGGGCAAAACTGCAATTCAAATTGTAGCTTGCTACAGGACCCCCATTCCTCATTTTTGGAAACACTGGGTAACATAAAGGTCCTACCAAATGCCCTAATATTGGGTGATTTCAACTACCCAAACATTAACTGGGAGAACTACTCAAGTACTAACTCCCTTGCCCAACATTTCCTAGAATTTATAAACTCAAATGCCCTGGAACAAGTGGTCAACACTCCCACAAGAGGTGGCAACATATTGGACCTGGTCATCACCAACATGGGCGAACAGGGTTCCACACCGGAGGTCAGCCCCTCGCTGGTTAGATCTGACCATAAACAAATCACTTTGGATATCCACATTCTGCCCCCACCCCGGACAAGGAAATCACTGTGAAAAACTTTTCAAAAGCAAACTTCACGGTACTTTAGACTGAGGTGGAAAGTTTCAAAGCCCCCATGCTAAAGGATAATGCTGACCAAGCTGTTAAATCCTTTACTAATGCATTCTACGGGCACCTACAAGAATGCATGGATTGTGCTATCCCAAGCAAAACTAAGACTCACTCCTCCAAGGAAAGGAAACCAGTCTGGTGGACCCCTACCATAAACAAGCTATACAATAGAAGGAGGAAACTAGTACAGAAAAAGAGTAAAATCCCAAGAAGGGAAGACATCCTTGATCAGTATCAGCAAGAAACTATGATCCCTCATAAAATCGTCCAAGGTGAGCTTTGAAAGGAAACTTGCCAAGGACTCCAAAGATAACCACAAGGCATTCTTTAGCTATGTCAAGAATCTAAGTGGCAATGCTCAGATCTGCTCAGAGTTAGTGCAGAATGGCACAAAATACACTTAACCAACTGATATTGCCAACATCCTGGCAGACGGGTTCAGTGCAAACTTCACCCCCCTCTCACCCCCAAAAGGGCCCATAACTATACCAGAAGAATGTAGAGCCCCTGAAATCACAGACACTCAGGTTAAAATAGCCCTCTCCAAAGCCAAAAACACAGCATTAATGGTACCAGATGGTGTCCCAGGCTGCGTCCTACATGAGCTCAAAGACGAACTAACCCCTCACCTAAACACACTGTTCAAACTCAGTCTTTCCACAGACTATGTACCCATAGAGTGGTGCACAGCAGCGGTTATTCTGCTCCACAAAGGTGGAGCCACAACAGACCCTGGGAACTATCGGCCTGTAAGCCTGACTAGCTTGGTCTGCAAGGCTATGGAGCGCATCATCATGGAACTCATTAACTGAGACAATGGGAACCTCCAAACACTGGACCCTACCCAGTTCGGCTTTGTTAAGGGCAGATCATGCCTCCTAAACCTAGTGGACTTCTTTGAGACAGTTACCAAGGCTATAGACGAGGGAAAGGTGGTACACACAGCCTACCTAGACTTTGCAAAGGCCTTCGACACCATTCCCCATTCTGGTATTATAGACAAGCTCACCAGCCTGAACATAAACCCCTATGTCACAAAATGGGTTGTCAATTGGCTCACGGACAGAACCCACATGGTGAGAGTTGCGGGAGCTAGGTCTGACTCTAAACCGGTTACAAGTGGCGTTCCCCAGGGCTCAATCATAGGACCCCTCCTGTTTGGCATATACTTCTCAGAGGTACAGACAAGCACAGGAGGACTATGGCTGACCAAGTTCGCAGACGACTGCAAACTAGGGGCTATAATTGACTCACCAGCTGACACAGACATCCTCCAAAAGGGTCTCACTGAGACGGATACCTGGTGTCAAAATCATGGCCTCAAGCTAAATGCCAAAAAGTGCATAGTTATTCCCTTTGAATATAACAAAGTACCCACAAACTACCACATAGGTGATAGTCCCCTAAATAGGGAAAACATAATAAGGGATCTGGGGACCCAAGTAGATAGTAATCTCTCCTTTGATAATCACATTGCCAAAGTGGTTAGAAAATCCTTCTATGTGGCCCACCTAATCACAAAAGGGTTTGCATCCAGATCAAAAGAGGTCATTGTGCCCCTCTACTCATCACTCATCAGACCCATCATAGAGTACAATGCCCCATTTGGGATATACCTTACAAGACACTTGCAACAGCTGGAAATACCACAGAAGTACCTCACCAAGTGGATCAGTGGCCTCAAAGAGATGCCCTATGCAGCTCGACTGAAGAAACTCCAGCTGTACTCGGTTGCATACCGCCTGCTCAGAGGTGATCTCTGCCTGACATACAAGGCCATGTCCAACCCAGAATTGATGGACATGCTCCACCTAAAGAAAACCTTATCTCCTCGAGCCACATGCTCTAGGGATCTAAACCTCACCACAACAATAAATAGGATGTGCTGGAGGGATAGATTCCTGTCCCAGAGACTTCCCATGCTTTGGAACAAGATTCTAGTCTACATTAGGCAGAGCTCCTCACTAGCACTCTTCAAGAGAAACCTTAACGAGTGGATGGGAAACAGAAAGTTTACCCCAGGGATCACTTCAGTGACTCTGCTGGACAGAGGCACAGGGAACTAATCTAAGGGGGCAGCGAAGGTCCAACACATTCTGGCTAGGCTTATAAATGTCTTCGGGCAGATAGCCTAGTACCTACGTATGAACCTATGAACCTATACCACATCAGTCACTGCTGTTTAATAGGCTTCTTATCTAAACAATCACATGATTAATGAATAAGATCTAATGAACACAGAACAGTGTAAACATAGTTTTCATGAACAGTCTGTACTTCTGACATCTGACATGCTAACCGTATAATCATCGGTAAACAACTTTGCAGACTTGCAGACGAGCTTTCCACTTGAGGTTTTTTTTTTTTATGTACAGACTGGCATCAGCAATGCCTGTGAAGTTGTCTGAGAAAACATTTTAAAGGATCCCTCCTTGCTGAAACTGAAAACCAAACATCTGTTATCTTATGAATTTCTGCCAGCAGCACAATAATTAATTATTATCAGTGCTTTTTTGTAAGCAAAAAAGTGGTGGTATGCATATGTTGCATCATTTAGGTCAACCCCTGCCCCTCCCTGTCCCACCCCATCCCAACCCCCCCCCCATACTTCTTTTTTTTCTGCAAATCCTCTTTCATGAAAAAAATAAATAAATAAAATCTTCTCTCTTAATAATGCAACAACTGAAATCACTTCTCAGAGCAAATTATTAAGCATGATAGCAGACATCAATAATTGGGGTGTTGCACTCATTTTCCTTAAGTAGACATGACTGCAAAAGTATTTTACAGAAAGTTAAAGGGAAAAGTTTTATTTTCCCGCAATCATCTAGTTGGACTTCTGTCGTTTTGGGAGTTTGTGCAACTTCATGTGTCTGGAATTGGTGCATGTCCTAACTAGAGTACTTCAGAATGGAAATAACAAGGTCATTGCATAAACAGCAAAGCTCCATGAAATGTCTGAGGAAGACAGAGGTGGTTTAGCAACTGCATGTCTTTTTCCAAAGCGTATAGGAATGAACACATCAACTTTTACATAATTTAATCTATGACAGATGGGACATTTATTGAAATGGATTTCTATAGCTCAGAAGTGAAAAAAACAATATCATGTTGTATTCATCTCAGGATGGTACTGTATGAGCACCACTATTTAGTTGCTAATGGAAAATGCTTTCTCAGCTCAACAGTAATACTGTAATCAAACCATACTTTGTACCCAGGAACATGATTACATTAGTACTTTCATCACTAAAATGGAATACTGTGATGTTGTTTGACTCGTATCCTTTAGAAGTTATCAGGTCATTTATGTAAATATTCCACAGTGTTTTATATAGGCTATTCACTAGTCTGTATCTGTTGGAAGGTAACATTTCAGCATGAGTCAGTCATAACATTTTTTGAGACATCATCATATAATCTAAAGCTCACACAGAATTAATTGTAGCTAGATAGATCTTGGCTTAGATTTTACATTGAGTGATTGAGCATATTGTTATGGTTTATATCACTGTACGGCTTTTGAGAAAAATATGTATATATTACATCTTGACTCATTTTAGGTAATAAATATCCACATTATGGTTTACGTTCATTGTCATCTTAGACTTTTAAAACATCAGTAGACAGTGACACACTTAAAAATTATATTGTAGGTGTTGATGAATCTAGCCTAGTAACTGATTTGCATGTTCATTATACTACAGCCTATAATTTTTCCTAATGAATCTATTTTATAATCTTCTAACAATATCCTTTACTTAATGTGGCATTTCAAAATGCGTTCGATTTACATTACCTATTTACCATTTTATTAATATCTTGCCACCTCAGTTGCCTTTACCAAATACAAAGTTTTCTAGGTTACTCTGTCTATGTTGTGTACTGTAAAGGATTCAGAGCTTGTTCTTGTCACTTGTATCACAATACCTGCATATGTTGTGTACCGTAAAGGATTCAGAGCTTGTTCTTGTCACTTGTATTACAATACCTGCATATGTTGTGTACTGTAAAGGATTCAGAGCTTGTTCTTGTCACTTGTATCACAGTACCTGCATATGTTGTGTACTGTAAAGGATTCAGAGCTTGTTCTTGTCACTTGTATCACAATACCTGCATATGTTGTGTACTGTAAAGGATTCAGAGCTTGTTCTTGTCACTTGTATCACAGTACCTGCATATGTTGTGTACTGTAAAGGATTCAGAGCTTGTTCTTGTCACTTGTATCACAATACCTGCATATGTTGTGTACTGTAAAGGATTCAGAGCTTGTTCTTGTCACTTGTATCACAATACCTGCATATGTTGTGTACTGTAAAGGATTCAGAGCTTGTTCTTGTCACTTGTATCACAGTACCTGCATATGTTGTGTACCGTAAAGGATTCAGAGATTGTTCTCGTCACATGTATCACAGTGACTCACAGAACTGAAATTGTTTGTTGGCTAAACTAGGAAACCAACCTAATTAGCAGTCCTGCTATTTCAAGAAAGCTGTCAACATGTACAAGAAATGGATCAGATCAAAAGCTAAAATTCATTACTTTGATGTCTAGTACCCTGTAAAATCTGTCAACTTGCAAAAGCCACACACCATTTTAAACTCAGTTATCATCTGTAGACTAGACTGTATGTAAGAGCTGAGATATTGTAACATGTAACTCAGAGGCTTATGTAGGCTATCGGCACAGTACAGGAATCTGTCTGTCTCAGTGCTCATCCTGATGATACGTGTCTGACTAGATATCTACTAGCACAAATCACTGAAGTTCCGTTTAAGTCATGCACAGACACACACACAAACACACAAACACTTATTACCTGCTGCTACTTCTTACATGCACATACACACACACACACACACGTTTTAAAAACTTAAACACACACACCTACTTATTACCTACTGTTATACACACTTGTCCAGTAATATGACTAGTAAAGTATAAAACTCATCATTTCTCACAGTCATGCAACCTCTCTGAAGCAAACTGCAGACAAATCCAGTGCAAGAGTAAAACTCGCATATCGAACCCTTTCAAATAATGAGAAAAATATTACTTTTAAAAGCAAAAAAATGTAAATACAACTGAGTACAAACTGCAAAAAATGCCAGCATATAATTTTATTGCCACTGCAGTCAGTGAACCCAATACACATTTCTCTTGGTTATACAGAGGAAATAATTATGCTTTAATCCTACAACAGTGGCTGAGAGAATCTAGCAAATAAATGTGCCCGAAACTTTTAATAAGGGTTTGTTGGTGCCTATACATCAACTACACCAAAAGGTGCATATAGATCAAATGACCACCCCAAGAAAACTGGCGCTGTAGCCTAAATCAACACTGACAAGCAACCCTTACCTTAACTTTACGATATACACCGAACGCTTATTTGATATGATTACGTGAAAGACAGGACACCGCACATACAAGCTGTAACACTGAACCCTCCTACCACCCCCTTACAAATACGTGGCTTGCTATTGGCAGAGACAATGGCAATTCCTGATTGGTTAATCATTAGCCATTCTAGGTGCTTTTTTCTTTCAAGCTGCATGTTATTATTGAACAAGATCCTGTCAATCAATGGTATTACCTAATATTATCAGTGCACTTCGTAGTTTCTGGCAGAATTGTTGTTGATGTGTTATAATTGGACTGACGAAAAAGAAAAGTCAGAACTTCTTGATAATTCTGAACTTACATATCCTGCTGTCATAAACAAATGTGCCAACTGGATATGTTTGTTCTCTGGGAATGTTACCTTTAAGCGAGGGGCATCCTGTTAATTTTGGTTTGACTACCACACATTTAATGGGAGGAGCTCATGGTTCATTCATTAAGGAAACACGTTATAAGTCTATGTGCAGAGTATAACAGCACACAGTAGAGTATGACACCTGCATGCTGTATTGTGTTTCTGTTGGAAATATTTGTTAAATTGTAACTTGGTGACTTTCTAGTTAAACTTCTGTAATGCACTTGTTAAAGTTTAATATCTTCTAAAGTAAAAGGGGGCACGTGAAAACATGCCATAAATAATTCTATAGTTTATAGGTGACTGACGACTACTGGGGTCTTTATAACATAGCAACGCTTCTCAAATGTATCCTCCAAGTTGTTTGAACCTTAGAGATTATTTTAAGGGGTATCTTAACATGGATATGCACCTATCTTCCACTCACTTGTTCGTTAGTAGTTCCCACTCCGCAGTAAAAAATGCCTTCAGGAGTTCAAATTCCATGCACGCGAAAGAGGAAGACGTAAACAATCAGTTGCACAGATGCAGAATCTTCTGCATCTGTGCGACCAGACGCAAAGGGCATTCTAGCCATTAAAAAAGTATGTTTTTTTTTTTTTTTGTTAAAAATAAGAACATTAATTAAAATTAACAGCAGTAGAGGTGCTAGTAAGCTGTACCAGCATGTACCGTCTCAAAAAAAGCCCTGGTTATTATAATTTCATTCTTTCTCGCCCTGTTACACTCATGAGGATATGATCCTGGTGTAATCATAACTGTGGCACAGTGATTTATAGATTAAAAAACAGTTCAAGTGGAAAGCTCTTGTCTGCAAGTCTGCAAAATGTGTTTAAAGATGATTATACTGATAGTATGTCAGAAGTAGACTATTCGCAAAGACTATACTAAAGCTGTTCTATGTTCATTGGCTCCTACCATTTCTTCGCTTGGTAGTTTAGACAAGACATCTGTTGGATAACAGTGAGCTGCATGAATTAATGAAATGTTTAAACATGCAGTATTTTAAAGCATGTGATTCCTGTAGCATACTGTGCTCTGTGTGCGTGTGTGTGTGTGTTTGTGAGTGTGTGTGTGTGTGTGTGTGTGTGTGTGTGTGTGTGTGTGTGTGTGTGTGTGTGTGTTTGTGTGTGTGTGTATATCAAAGTTCTGTATACTAAGTGTTGAATGTAAGTCTTACTTTTAGAGCAAGGCATTATGTCACACATTTAGCCATATGAAAGCATTAATGGTAGTGTATATTTAAATGGGTGTCAACCATAAAGGTCAGAGTAGTATATCATGTAATCTTATATATTAAGTGAGTAAAAGGTCTTGAAGAGTGCACATCATGCCTTACACTATTTCTTATTTGTTTCGACTTTCTTTATATGCAGCTATGTACATATATGAGATAGGTGACTGAGGGGATAGTTTTGTAATGTTGCTGATAGACAAAATATATGAAGCAGCAAGGTGTTTGCTCAGTCTCATCTGACCCAAGTACAAACTGAGTAGTGACATAAATGGAATACACAGGTTTATTCCCATTGGATACAATCAAAATGGTCTTAGTGAATGGGGTTTAATCAACTGCCACTAAACTAATGTAAAAACAATGTTAACAGTAAAATCATGTCACTCTGGGGTGAAGAAGTTTTCCATTACACTGGCAAGATTATGCAAGCTTGGAGTCAGTTATTTAGAGATATGTGCACATGCAAAAATGATGTTTTATGCAGCTTTATCGAAGTTGATGTGCATCATTGAATTTATTTTTCTTTGATTTAAGGTTCTCTGTAATTCTGTTTGTAAACTTACTATGACTATGACACAAGTCAGCCTTACAAATGCCACTAAGCATTTGTTATGCTCTTTACACGTACCCAGCCTAACCATCCTTCGTACATTTGATAGAATATCCAGGTTTTCATTGTGGTGGATGATTGTAACCTTAGTGGGCTGTGCCCTATCACCATACTTCTCAGCTGTACAGATTTTCTCAGGATGTCCAGATTTTTGCCTCACATTTTTGGCCTGTTCCTCATAAAATCTGTGGTTTTCTGGAAAGTCATTGAGGATTGAAGTAACTAAATAATGACATATGTTTGAGTTTCAGGCTTCAAATCCTTTGGAAAATACATAATGATTCAAAACCTGTTATACTAGTAACTTTCTAAATTTATAGGAGTAATATTTAAAATCTATCCCTATTTTTGGGGCCTTAGTCCCCCCATTATTTGTGTCTTTGTCCAGATTTCTTGCACTGGGAGGTTTTGAGGTATGCCTATCACTCTGCACCACCCTTCAAGACCTGACTCAGCTTGTTTTTTCTCATAACAGACCCAATACACACACACACACACACACACACACACACACACACACACACACACACACACACACACACACACACACACACACACGCACACACACACACACACACACACACACACACACTCACACACTCTCTCTCTCTCTCTCTCGCAGGAAATTACTCCCTTTCTCAACTTTATTCTTGCAAATAAATTTAAAAGATGGAAACAAGCGTTCATCCTGACATTATGAGTGATCACTGTCCTTGAGTGCCACTTGGTCATTGATATGTCCTGAGTCTGCCAAGTTGTCATCAGTTTTAACTCATTCCCAGAATCTAAAGAGCAACGTTATTGCTGTAGGCTATTAAAGTGTAGAGTGGTTTGACATTTATATCAGAGAGGCTAATTCAATCCTCAAATTACTTCAGAAGTAAATTACGTTATATTCAGTCATAGCTACCTAACTATCAGATGTAAAGTCAGAGGTATAAATGCTGTTGTGATTACGAAGGAGTTAAAGCTGTGGAAAGGCTTTGCTGTTACTGGAAAGTTGCCAATTAACCCAAATGCCATGACATTTTATTAAACCAAGGATGCTGTATCAGAACTGCTATAACATACACAAATCACATTAATAAAAATAAAAACTAAATCTTTTCCTTACTTAACCTGCCACCTACAGGGCAGAGGTTAAGAAAATTGCCGTTCAAGGCAAATACATTTTGTCTGCCACAGTAACCTTACCTGTTCAAGCTCCAGTGTGGTAATCTGTTAAAAGAGTATTCCACTTCCTACTTACCTAACCACTCAGCCATTTCTCAAGATTTCTCTTTAATACAATTGACACCAAACCCAAACATTTGCCAGTTTGACCTCAGAACTGTCTCTGTTATATCTGTTTACAAGCAGTTCTCTAATTTACCTAGTAAGGCTGTTTGCCTTGAAGGGGAACTATACCCAACCTTCCTGAAAATATCCTCACTGCCAAATAACACCTGTAGTATTTCTCTTTGACTTGTTTACTTATTGTCATTTGATTACCAAGAAAGTCTGGCTGTGTAGAAGCCCATTTTCAGCAGAGGCCTGGGGAAAACAGCTCCAGATTATTGCAAAATGTTTTTAAAAAAATAATTTTACAATCTTCAAAAATAAAACAAAACATCTGCAGTTTAAATAATTATAAATTAGACATAATATAAAAACATTGGTTAAGACTTGATACAAGTTATGTGACAGTTAAATGACAATCATTTAATGTTTAAAGACATTTTAGACCGTTTGTAGAGAAACTGAAGCTGTTAGTTCATAGGTTCATAGGTGTGCACTAGGCTAACGGCCCTGGAGCCTATATAAGCCTAGCCCAATAAGATTCCCTGGCATCATGCCACCCGAAGTTAGTTCCCAGTGCCCCTGTCAAGCAAGGCCTCTGACGTGATCCCCTGAGTGAACGTCCTATTGCTCATCCACTTGTCAGGATTTCTCTTAAAGAGGGCCTCTGCTTGACGTGAATGGGAAGTTTGTTCCAGAGTATGGGAAGTCTCTGGGTTGGGAACCTGCCCCTCCAGCATGTTCTGTTTATTGTGGTAATAAGGTTTAGGTCCCTGGAGCATGTGGCATGGAGGGATTGAGATTTCTTTAGGTGTAGCATATCTAACAGCTCTGGGTCAGACATGGCTTTGTAGGTCAAGTAGAGATTGCCTCTAAGTAGGCGATATGAGACAGAGTATAGCTGGAGTTTTTTGACTCTGTATAGGGCATGTGTCTAAGGCCAAAGATCCTCTTAGTGAGGTATTCTTGTGGCCTTTCCAGCTGTTTCAGGTGTCTAGTGAGGTACATTTCAAGTGGGGCATTGTATTCTATAATAGCTCTAATGAGGGATGAGTAGAGAGGGATTATGACCTCTTTCTGCCTGGATGAGAAACCTTTTGTAATGAAATGTGCCACATAGAAGGACTTTCTGACTACAGTGGCAATGTGGTTTTAAAGGAGGGGTTGCTGTCAACCTGTGTCCCCAGGTCTCTTATCACACCTTCGGTCTTTAGTGGATTACCGCCTAGTGGTAGTTCAGGGGTACAGAATGTTTCGCAAAGGGAATGACAATGCACTTTTTGGCATTGAGCTTAAGTCCATAGCTCTGGCACCAGTCATTGGTCTCAGTGAGGACCTTTTGTAGAATGTCTACATCAGTTGGAGAATCAATAATGGCTCCCAGTTTGCAATCATCTGCGAACTTGGTCAACCAGAGTCCCTTTGTGTTGGCTTGAACTTCAGAGAAGTAGATGCCAAATAGGAGAGGACCCAGGACTGATCCCTGTGGGACACCATTTGTAACAGGTGGGTAATAAGATCTGGAGTCTGCTACTTGCACAGTGTGGGTTCTATCAGTGAGCCAGTTGGCAACCCATCTTACGACATAGGGGTTTATGCCTAGTTTAGCGAGTCTGTCTATGATTCCTGAGTGAGGGATGGTGTTGAAAGCCTTGGCAAGAGCTAGGTAGGCTGTGTGAACTACTTTGCCCTCATCCACAGCTGTGGTGACAGACTCAAAGAAGTCTATCAGGTTGAGCAGGCATGATCCACCTTTCACAAACCCAAACTGCATGGGGTCCAGAGTTTGGAGATTCCCTATGTCCCTGTTTATAAGGTCCATGATGATGCGCTCCATAGCCTTGTATATCAGACTTATCAGGCTAATGGAGCGGTAGTTCCCAAGGTCTGTAGTTGCTCCCCCCTTGTGGAGTGGGATGACTGTAGCAGTGCACCACTTGGCAGGAACAAAGCCTGAGATGAGTCTGTGACTGAACAGGGTACTCAGGTGTGGTGCCAGCTCACAACACAGGCAGAGATATTATCAGGTCCCATGGAAGCTGTATTCTTGGCTTTGGACAGTGCAATTTTTACTTGTGTATCCATGATAATAGGGACTTGGCATTCCTCAGGTGTTCTGATAGGCTCTTTAGGTGGTGAAAGAGGGGTAAAGTTTGCACTGTGCTGTAACTCACAGCAGATCTGAGTATTGCCATGTAGATTCTTGACATAACTATAGAATACCTTGTGGCTGACTTTAGAATCTGAAGCAATTTTATTTTCGTAGCTAGCTTTAGAGGATTTGATAAGGGATCTCAGTTTTTTGCTGAGGCTGACAAGGGAGGTTTTCCAGTCTTGGGACTTTACCCTTTTCTGCAACAATTTTTTCCTTCTGTTGTAGAGTTTCTTTATTGTAGGGTACCACCAGATTGGATTCCTATTTTTGGAAGAGAGTGTCTTGGTTCTGTTTGGTATGGCCCGTTCCATGCACTTGTGTATGTGCTCATACAGTGCGTTGGTGTATGATTCAGTAGTCATGCACCTATTTTCCATTTGAACGGGCATCGTGAAGTTAGCTACCTCTGTTTTTAGAAGCCCGAAAATTGGCTTTGGAGACATTTTTTACAGTGGTTTCTTTTGGGGGCGGTGAGGGTGGGATGTGGATATCCATGGTGATTAGCTTGTGGTCAGATCTGATCAGGAAGGAGTTGATTACTGGTGTAGAGCATTGGTTGCCCATGTTAGTAATGACCATGTCAAGGATGTTTCTACCCCTGGTAGGGGTAAGAATGAGTTGGTCCAGAGCACTGGAATTAATGAATTCCAGAAAACGTTGAGCAAGTGTGTTGGTACATGAGTAATTTTCCCAATTAATGGAGGGGTATTTAAAATCTTCCAGTATAAGAGTATTGGGTTGTACCCTAATACTTTCCAGTGTGTTTAGGAATGTGTTGTGGGAGTCTTGGGACATGGTGGGGGATCTATAACAAGCTACAATCTGGATTAAAGTTTTACCCAGTGTTAGTTGTACTTGAAGTATCTCAGATGCGTTATGTTGGGCTACAAGTCTGAAGGTGTACATATCCTTTATGAATATGGAGACACCACCGCCTTTAGTGCTTCGGTCCAGGTTTAGGGGCTGAAAGGTGTGGTATGAATTATAGCCTGGTAGTGCTTGGGGTGCTCTCCAGAGCCTTGAACCAGGTCTCAGTCACTGCACAGATGTCGATGTTTTCCATTTTAAGGAGTGCTTTGAGCGAGTGCATTTTGAGATTTAGACTTCTGGCATTGAGTAGCATAGCCCTCAAATTTCATTTGCTTGTAGCTGTTACGGTGGTAATTTTGTCTTCAGGACATTGCCTAAAAAAAGGCACTATAGGGGTTGCAAGAGCCTTGGCCAGTGTCCAGAATCCCATGGGTGACAGATGTAGGCCATCTCTGGCAAAGCATCGAGGTCTGTTGATCATGTCATCCCAGGCAGACAGATACTGGATCCCCGTAGAATGACACCAGAAACTTAGCCAATTGTTGAAGTCAGTCATTTTCTGCTTGTACTGTGGTATCATTCTGGGTGATAGTAGGATGCTACTCAGAGCTAGGGTCATACCTGCCTGGGCTTCAAGATCCGAGAGCTCCTCTTTGCCTCTTTTCATGTAGTCCAGGGGGTATGTATCAGGTCATTTACACCAACATGGACAATGACAGAGTCATATTTGTATCTGTTGTGAAGTGACCTAAGTGCGTGCATTTTGTGGCGGATCCTGGCACCCGACAGGCAGCTGGCTGTAACTTTCTCCTTATTCAACCTAGTGAGTGGGACATCAGTATGCCTTACTATTGAACCATCTATGACTAGTGTATTGGGTAACTTGTTTTGTCCTAGGGGCTTTGGTTGAGTGGCACACTGTTTGTGTGAGCTACATGTCTCATGGTTTGTGCTGGGATGTGGTGGTTGCATTTCTGCCTCGGAAGTCTCTGTTGCTTGGGCAGATTTTTATTGAGAGCCTCCACGAAAGTAGGTGTGTGTTTTGTGTTACTATGTGTGAGTTGTGATTGTGTATGGTCTGGAGGGCTATGTGTTGAATGTGGTGTGGTGCAGGTGTTAACCTTCTCCTCTTGACTGGCTAATCCAGTCTTGGCTGGAGGGTGCTTGGCTTCCAGTTTGGCTATATATGTCCATCTCTCACAAGTCATAGTGTTGGGAGGTAAGAGGAGAGGGTTGTCTGTGTAGCTGGGGTAGTTGCTGCACTGCCTCAGGATGCCCAAGTTCACCAGGTTGACAGAAGAAAGCACAAGGAACTGACCTATAGACATGCCTGGAGAGGTGCTCATTATATTAAGTACTGAATCTGTTTTCTTACTTTCCTTTATGGAGAGTTTAGTGCTGGTAGCAGTATATATGCTACAGTAAATGCTACAAGAAGTTCTGAGCAAGTGCTGAACTTAAATAGTCTAGTTTGAGTGCAAAAAGATGAAAACTAGCAAGTTCTAAGGGAAAATTTGAAGAGTAGACTTTCTTGCACGGGTAATAGTTTACCCTAGCTTAGCGGCACTTAGCGTCATGCAAACCCGTGCAAACACGGGTTTTTAATTCAGAAAGTTAAAAGGGATAGAATGCAGCCCAAAAATGGCCAATAAGGTACAATTTCTGTGCTGGAAACCACTCCTCTTGTCTAATACAAACAGGAATTGCAACATGAAGTGAGGGAAAACAGGCATATGGTATATTTAGAAGATAATTTGATAGAAGTAAGGAAGTAAATGAAGGAGGGAGAGTAAAGAGGTATAAGGAATGAAAAGGGATTAGGTCATATTTAGGGATATCGTTTATCCTGGTTTTTGAGTAAGAACAGATCTAGATTTTAGCTAGGAAGTATTTCAGAGTGGTTTTGAAAGATGGGAAAAAGGGTATTGACTTGATGGATACAGGTAAGGAGTTCCAGGCCTTAGCAATCTTGTATGAGTATAGAAAATGTCCAGCAGATTTGATAGGTTTGTAGACAGGTGGTTTTGGTCACTGGATCACAATGACCAACTGGGAACATATCTGTGCAGAATGTTTTTAGTGCTGGAAAGGCAGATGAATGCTGGATAACTGTATAGGTGGTAAGAAGGGGTCCCTTTCAAAGGATCAGAATTTCAGAACATCGAACCTCTGATAATCGAAGACCAGAGGATCGAAGTTTTGAAATAGTGAACCTAAGGAAAAAATCTAAAACATGAAAACTTCTTATTTCACGTTATTGCAGGGGGACAAGCCCCCTGCACCCCCCACACCCCTTGCTACCTAAATATACCAACTCCAAGATCGCACTACAGTGAAGAGAATGGTAATGTTCCCATTCCACACTGCACAGCGATCTCCATTCACAAGGTTTGATATTTCAAAATGTCAATCATCTGGTCTTCACAGATCAGTGATTCAATGTTCTGAAATTTCAATCCTTTGAAGGGGACGTGGTAAGAAGCTGTGTATATGTTAGTTGATAGGACAGTTCTAACCAGTTTAGGCTTCTTAGTGCTGTACAGTGGTGGGTTCTGAAAGGTGTATTTGCTGCAAATTTAGCAACTTTGTTATACCATTGTTCAAGTTTTAATTTATAAAAAATGCATAAAATTCTATCGCACTGGAAATCTGCTCGTGAAATTCTTTCACCTAAATGTCAGTGTCAGTGGCTTGACAGATAGCTCATTTACCTTTGGTGCTAGAAAATCAGGCAAGCATGGGTTTCATTCCCTAACCTGGTGCTTGGATTACTTTTACCTAAGCTGTGCCTGAAATTGGTCATGTTGTGATCAGTGCTGTACCTCAGGAAACAAAATTTAAATCAAATAAATGTACAATCCCATTTCCTCTGTGATTTCCAATTAATTTCCAGGCTATATCTTTCAGCTAAAATTATTTGAAAAAAGGTAGTTTACAGTCAAGTGCTTTAGTATGCCTCTGACAAGGGTCTTCACCACCACAGTCAACATATGTTCAGGAAAAGGTATAGCACCTTAACAACCCTGTGTCAGACAATAGACACTATTTTTCCAACATGAATAAAGGTCTTATGACCAGTGGCCTGGTTGTGGGATTTAAAATTGTCTTCACTCTGGTTAACTATACTCATTGAATCACCTTGCTTTCTCACAAAGCTTTGTGGACTTACCATCAGAGATGTTCAAAGGTTGCCTCACCTTTGTCACAGTTAATCACTTCTTCAGAACCTCAGTTTATGATATAGCAACTTCAGCTACAAGTGTACCACAGGTCTCTGTTCACCTTGTCTACAAATAGTCTCATGCTTAATCTTCCTGATTTACAGTTTACACTGTAAGCTAATGGTCTCCTACTGCTTAAGGCCTGTAAGTCCATTACTGCAATTCAGAACTCCCTTTAGTGTGAACACGGTTTAAAACTAACATACTAATTGTCGGTACTACAGACAGACTCACTGTGCTATCTGGAGCCTCACAATGTCTGGCTAAAGAACAGTGTTATTGGCTGATGACTCCACTGGCACCAATGTTGCCTTTGTTTACTCATCTAAATATCTTGGTATCTTGCTAGATCAACTATTAAAATTTAAATCTGCATGCTGAAAAAACAGTCTACGGAGTGTCTGCATAATTGAAAAGGGGTGGTGGGTCACTAGTGCTCTGTGTTAAAAAATAAATAAGTGCAAGTAAAAGTGAAAAATACAATCACTTTTCAAATACAGTCTTGTTGTGGCATTCAGACTAGTGCTGCATAATGACCCACGAATAGCTGCAGTGTACTTACAACATATCAGTCCATGAATATTAATTTGGGCTGTTAAATTGTTAATGTATTTGAAACTCTGAAAAGATTCCTGCATTTTCTATGCAAATACATATCACTCTGTAACTTTCTAACTCCAGATATTCACCTGTACCTCTGTAGCTGCTCCTGCTTTGCTGTTTTACCATGCATCGTATCTTGGAGTTCTACATTCAGTGAATACTCACATGGCCCAGATGTTGACACAATGTTACACTGTTGCACTAAAAGCACAATGCAGGTTGACACCATTTTGGAACTACCAGTAGTAGTTTGAGCTTTATGTGACTATTTAACTAATTTGTCGTAAGTGCTACCAGTTAGTTAAATTGTGTTATTAAAAGTGCACCTAGTGAAATTCATTATCATGGCTGCTGGAGACAGAAGTCCTGTCATCCACCTGGTGCTGCCAGAGGAAAAGCAGCCATTTGATGTGGAGCAATATGCCATACTGGAAGTTACAGCATGCTAGAGAGCACTGACTGGACGCTTAGTAGCCAGTTTGGGTAGGGAGTGGGCTGTGCAGATGATGGTTGAGTCATCTGGGTATTGTATGAGTGTGCCATGTGTGGTGGCAGAGGCTAGATTATTGGTGAAAACAGAGAAGAGTAGGGGTCCAAGAATGGACCCCTGGGGAACCTCTATGGAGACTGGTAGTTGGGGGGTAGGTCGTCCTGCCATACTACCCAGTGTTGGCAGTCAGACATGTAACTTTGAAACCAGTTGGTGACTGATTGAGAGAAGGACAGGTTATTGAGAAGAGAGATGAGTTGTTTGTGTGGTAACATATTGAAAGCTTTAGAAAAGTCTAGGAAAGTAGCTGTCGAGAGCTAACTAGTATTTTTATGTTGTAAGATAGTGTTAGTGAAAGAGAGTAAGGCAGTAGTGGTGCTATGGTTAGGTCAGAAACCGTGTTGGGTGTTGGAGAGGAGGTTGTTAGCAAGGAGGGGATCTGAGGCCTGAGAATGAATGCATCTCTCTAGTATTTTGGAGAGTGGCGAGAGAATAGATATGGGGTGGTAATTGGTTAGATCTGTGGAGGGGCCGCCTTTGTGTAGGGGAATTATGTGTGATACTTTCCACAGTGTGGGAACGGAACTTTCTGACAGAGATCTGTTAATCAAGAGGGATACTGGGTAGGCTAGAGCATCAGCTGCAAGTTGTAGGTATTCACTTGGGAGGTTGTTTGCTGCTAATTTGGTGGGTTTAAGTTTAGTTAACAGTTGTTTTATTTTGGAGGTAGGAACAGGAGAGAATGAGAAGCTAGTGGGGAGATTGCTAGTTGAAGTTAAAGGTGTGGGTTTGAGGGGGTTGTGTTGTCTAGCTAGTGATAGTACGGTTTGTGTGAAGTGTGTGTTGAAAGAGGTAGCAATATTTTCGGAGTGTGTTATGTTTGGAGTAGGGGTACTTACTTTACCTGGGTGGAGGATGGAGTTTATTGAGGACCAGAATTGTTTGGGGCTATGTTGGGAGGAGGTAAGGGCAGACTGGTAGTATTGGATTTTGTCCTGTTTTATTAGCTTTTTGACTCTATTCCATAGTTCTAGGAATTTCTGTCTAGTAGAGGGGGTTTTGGTTTTACGCCAGTGCTCCCAGGCTTTGTCCCTGTTTTTCATTTCAGAGTTAGTGGTTTTCTGCAGCCATGGGGATGGTTGGGCTCAGGTTCCGGAACGTCTTATGGGGGCATGGTAATTAAGGATGCTTTGGAATGTATTATTAAAGTAGTCAACTGCGTCATATAGACTGAGGTATTTTAGAGGTTGCCTGTTACATTCTTTTAGAGATGAGCTGAATGAGAGAGGGTTAAAGTTTGTTTTTTTGTGTATTTGACGGTAGATGATGGGTTTCACTTGATATAGGTGTTTTCTGAGTAGGAATGATGGGGAGTGATCACTGAGGCTGTCTGATGGGCAGCCTGCTATATATGACTGGGGGCTCTTACTGACTAGTATCCAATCCAGGGTAGTGTGTTTGCTGGAGTTTTTATTTATCCTAGTAGGTGACTGGACTAGTTGGGTGAAGCCATGAAGGTTTACATGATGGGCTGGGTGGTTGCTAGAACAGGATTGCCAGTCAGTGTTGAAGTCTCCTAAAATTAAAGTTTCTTGGGGTAGATGGTGGGTAGTCCAGCTGAGGAGGTTTTCTAGTGGAGGGATGTTTTGGCCAGGTGGGAAGTAGCATCCTGTTACGTTTAAGGTTTTATTTTGGTTTATTTTAAAGTTGGTATATATTATTTCCTCCTTACCTATTTGGGGAGCTGCTAAGTTTAAGATATGGATCTCTAGATGCTGTTTAAATATTATAGCTATACCACCTCCTTTATTGTTTAGTTGGTCTACTCTTAGTATACTGTAACCAGTAGGGAGGATTTGCTCATTGGTAATGTGTGGTGTTAACCATGTTTCTGTAAGGATCACTACATCAGGGGAGTACAAATCTATGGTGGCATGGAATTCATGCACCTTGTTGGATATACTTCTAATATTTAGGCTTATCAGAAGGAGGTCGCTTGGCTTTCTATTGGCTGTGATTTGGGAGAAGTTGTGGTTTGTAGTCTGATTATGAGGGGAGGGGTTGGAAATTGAGGGGCCAGGATTGGGATGGATGTCTCCACTGAGTGCTAGGTTAGATATGGATGAGATTATTAGTTTTAATATGCTTGCTTATAAGGGACGTTTTATGAATGTGTTCTGTGGGTAATAGGTATGGTGGTAGGGTTTTTATGTTAAGTTGTGGGGATGATTTTAGTTTAGGTACTGTGGTTTGTAGTCTATGTTGATGGTGCATAGGGAAGGTCTTTGACCTGGTGGGAGAGTAGTAGAGTAGGGGTGGGATATGACTGGTGGTGTGTGTAGTAGTACAGTGGTAGTGGTTGAGTGCAGAAATGGTGGAGGTTTGGTAAGATGTGATGTATGCAAGGAGTGTGCATGCAGTGAGTATAGGTATGGTGTGCTTGTACATGTTAGAACAGGAGGGATAGTAGTGTGAAGCTGTAGGAGGTAGTGTTGGTGTAGTGATGTGGTAGGCTGTTTGGAAGGTGGGAGTGATTACTATTACCAATAAAGTTAGGACCACTGGGGGTGGGTGGGAATTGAGGGCAGGGAGGGGAGTGAATCAGGCAATAAACAAAAGAAAACTATCAGTAGGTTTAGGAGCCAATGTAAAGGGAAAAAAGCTAGTAAAATATAACCAGAAAACAAGATAAGATAGACCCTTCCGTGGCGGTTTTCTTTGAAGCCCTTAAGGAGTACTGGGAGATGGGTAGGAGCAGTACAGGGTTTAACAAAAATAACTAAGTGTTATGCATAGAGTTCCAATAGCTGGGAGTGAAGGGAAATTGTTCAGCTGGTCGTTTAAGGTACAGTGCTCAACAGGTTTTCCTAGGTACACTGTCTAAAAAACAGGACATAATAATAAATGGTAACAGGTTTGGAATTTACAGAAACATCTAACATACTTTGTATTAGATTGTTTGCAGCAATATTCAGTTGCTGTTTCTGGGAGAAGAGATCTCAGTATATAGCTGTTTGGACTGGATACTTTGTATTTTAATTAAGGTAGAAAATACAAGTATTACTGGATAAAATTCTAGGAGGAAAAAGAGGCAGAGCAGAAACCAAAGAAGGTTACGTGGAGCTATAGTTGTAATTGTAGCAACATACAATGCTACTGAGTAAACAAAAAGATAAATAATTTAAGCAGTATATACACAATTCAGTACAAAAGCACAATACTGTCTATATTGCCTTGCTAAAACATCTTATGGTAGAGGACTCCTTAAAATGATAGCAGTTTGCTTTTTATCCATTGAAATAATAAATCATATAACATTTAGCATAAAAGTAGCTTAGTGAACTGTATAACTTCAGTAGAATAATTCAGATATGCACATTAATATATTTAATATATTTAATTTTACATTTTGTTATAATACAAATGCCAGGTTCCCTTATTGTTGCACTCACTCAGAGTACCATGACTAGCACTGACAGACGTGCTGATCTACATTTGTAATGTTTCTTTATATGGTGTAATCTGTCTGCTGTGTCCTGATGATGCTCCCACATCCCCCTTACTATATATAGTATATATAGTAACTCCAGGGTTGGACTACAGTGGGGAAAGGCCATATATAACTTTCAGTGAAATGTGTTTCAGTGAATTGAGTTTTCAGTGAATTGAGCTTTCAGTGAAAAGTGCGCACTAATTTAACTTTCAGTGAAATGTACATTCAGTGAAATGTCCTGGACTCGTGTGTGTGTGTGTGTGTGTGTGTGTGTGTGTGTGTGTGTGTGTGTGTGTGTGTGTGTGTGTGTGTGTGTGTGTGTGTGTGTGTGTGTGTGTGTGTGTGTGTGTGTATATATATATATATATATATATATATATATATATGTATGTATGTATTATTGATTTATATTAATTTGCATTTACACACACACACACACACACACACACACACACACACACTGCGTATCATAGAATTGCATTGCAATACTCACCTCTCTACAAAACACTGCATCAATTTCAATGGGTCTATCTAAGCTACTGACGTCAGCTTATAACACCCCCCAGTAATTGCAGCAAGCCCGATGCACTGACATGGCTTTCCCCTCAGCAGGGCGGTAAGGAGGCGTCAGTCCAGCTTTGCTTCACAATTCTCCAATACACCATATACATCATACAGGCATGCATACAGACACACGCACACACACACACACACACACACACACACCTTTCTTCACAGCAAGTAGTTGCCAGTAGATCCACTTTTGTCTCTTACACCATGCGTGCCTCCGTACATGTGCTCACACACCAACATCCACGTATACTCCAACATACATGCACTCAGATTCATGCAGTCACACAAATATACACACCTGTCTCCACAGCAAGAAAGTTCAAGTCCAGCTTTGATCCATGTTTGTCTGTCACACCAAACACCATACATGCCTGAAGACATGCGCTTCCACACACACACACACAGACACATTCATACACACATGCACATCTACTCTTGCACATAGGCACTGACAAACATGCTGGCCCACACACACACAGACACACACACACACACACACACACACACACACACACACACACACACACACACACACACACACACACACACACACACACACAAAACATATAACATTTTCAGCACTTGTTCTCTTTTGCCCCTTGGACACCCTGTGTACATAATGGAATGAACACACACCCACAGGCAGTGGACCACTGAAGTGTATTTCTTTACTCACTTCTCCACAAAACTCTGCTCCAAAGTCACCGATGGTGTCTATTCTACTGTCAATGCGAACTCATAACACATTCCCTCATTCCCTAATCTTAAACAATTTTCTTTATCAGCCACAATTAATTAATAGATGCAGCTATCTCTAGTCTCCGTTTATGCAGACAATGCCATCAGTTCTAGTCTTTGTGCATTCCCTATTGACATTTGTAATCAATGCTAACAAGCACTATCAACTCCCTTTTGTTACTTTCCTCTGCATTAATCCTTCTGTCGTATTTCAGACATTAAGCAAAAGTGCTGTATGTCCTAACTTAGCATTGTACTCTTCATAGCTGTCATCAGTGAATGCACTAATCAAAATTATTCTGCATTTATTTATTTATTTCACATTTGTTAACTGGGTTAGTCCAACTGGGTAAGAAATTACCCATTTTCAGTGGAGACCCGAGGGGAAAAGCCCCGAACAAAACATACAAATACATACAAATAGAGACAAGTTAACAGTATAAAGAGCAAAACAAACTTATGGATACAATGGTTAAGAAAATAAATGTAATCCAAAGAATAGTACATAGCTAAATACAAGGTCAGAAGAAGGAAAGTGCAAAAGAAGATAGGAGTAGAGGAGGAATGGAGTAATCTAGAGGGAGGAGAAAAAAATAAGAGCAGTAGGATAAAGTAAATTATATAAAGAGGGAGGGTATAGAAAGAAGAGCAGTAGGATAAAGTAAATTATATAAAGAGGGAGGGTATAGAAAGAAGAGCAGTAGGATAAAGTAAATTATATAAAGAGGGAGGGTATAGAAAGAAGAGCAGTAGGATAAAGAAAATTATATAAAGAGGGAGGGTATAGAAAGAAGATCAGTAGGATAAAGTAAATTATATAAAGAGGGAGGGTATAGAAAGAAGAGCAGTAGGATAAAGTAAATTATATAAAGAGGCAGGGTATAGAAAGAAGAGCAGTAGGATAAAGTAAATTATATAAAGAGGGAGTGTATAGAAAGAAGAGCAGTAGGATAAAGTAAATTATGTAAAGAGGAAAGGTATAGAAAGAAGAGCAGTAGGATAAAGTAAATTATATAAAGAGGGAGGGTATAGAAAGAAGAGCAGTAGGATAAAGTAAATTATATAAAGAGGGAGGTTATAGAAAGAAGAGCAGTAGGATAAAGTAAATTATATAAAGAGGGAGGGTATAGAAAGAAGAGCAGTAGGATAAAGTAAATTATATAAAGAGGGAGGGTATAGAAAGAAGAGCAGTAGGATAAAGTAAATTATATAAAGAGGGAGGGTATAGAAAGAAGAGCAGTAGGATAAAGTAAATTATATAAAGAGGGAGGGTATAGAAAGAAGAGCAGTAGGATAAAGTAAATTATATAAAGAGGGAGGGTATAGAAAGAGGGAGGGTATAGAAAGAAGAGCAGTAGGATAAAGCAAATTATATAAAGAGGGAGGGTATAGAAAGAAGAGCAGATTGGATAAAGTAAGATAAGAAAGAGGAAAAAGGTCTTAATGATGTCTGGTAAAGAAATGGGAATATGGAAAGGGAGGAGTTAAGTAGGATGGTTACAGGTACATATAGGGTTGTTATGGAGGTACAAAATAAGGTCATGTTTGAAGTTAGGAAGAGAGGTATGACTTCTAATATGGAGTGGAAGATTATTCCAAATAAGGGAGATGGAGTGTTTATAAAGTATTTTACCTTTGTTAATAATGGGTTTATAGACTTGTAGAAAGAGTTTATCAGAGCTGTGCAGGGATCGGGGAGGGGTGTACCAGGAGATCAGGTTGGACAGAGATGGACAGTCAGAGTTAGAATTAAGAATTCGGAAAGCTTGGATCAACTGACATTTGGTCAGAATGTGTGGGAATTCGAGCCAATGTAGTTTTTTGAGAGCAGAACAGTGATGGTATTTATAGGGGCTGCTGGTGACAAATCTAGCAATTTTGTTATAAGTTTGGTCAAGTTTTGCCAGCAGGTTATATTGTAAATTGGGAAATAGAGGGTGAGCCATAGAGGAGGGCGGGGAGGAGATAGGATTGGGCTAGCAGTAGTTTAAAGTTGGAGGTCAGGAATTTGCTGTTTCTATATAACATGCCCAGTTTTTGGTGTGTTTTCTTTATAGAATAAAGTATGTGGAAGTCTAGTTTGAGCTGGTCGTCAGTGATGACACCTAGGAGTTTAGTGTTGTAAATCTGGTGATATGATGGTGTTATTTAGTGAGGATACGAGAAAGGTGGATTTGTGATGGGCTGGAACTTTAGGTAGGAATAGTAAGAGCTTAGTTTTAGAGGGGTTCAGGATAAGCTGATTGTTAGAGAGACATTTCTCAACAGAGTGAAATAAAGACTGGGTGATATGGTGGAGGTTATTGATAGTCAGAAATGGAAATCAGAGTTGAATCATCTGCATACTGTATGATAGGGGAGAAATTGCTGGCAGTGTGTAGGCCATTGGTGAAGAGGTTGAAAAGGAGGGGGCCAAGAATTGAACCTTGAGGAACACCGGTCTGAACTGGCAGAAAGGTTGAGAAGGAGTTTTGCCATTTAACTGCTTGCAAGCGACTGGACAGGTAACTAGAGAACCAATTTAGAGTGGGGATAGAAATGTTCAGCTGAGAAAGTTTTTGAAATAGAAGCTTGTGAGAAACAGTGTCAAAAGCCTTTGACAGATCTAAGAAAAGGCAAGACACAAGTTTATTATTGTCTCTGGCCTCAGCTACTGTATGAGAGAAGGATACAAGTGCTGTGTTAGTACTGTGTTTGGACCTAAAACCATCCTCGGTATTGGTTAAAAGATTGTTTTGAGTAAGGTAGGAAAGCAATTGAGAATGAATACAGTTTTCTAGAATTTTGGAGAGGGGAGAAAGAATAGCAATGGGACAGAACAAGTTAGATGGTTCTGTGGAGTTTTCACCCTTATGTAGTGGAATAGTATAGTATTCCTTCCAAATAGAGGAAAAAATAGATTCTTGGATTGAGCGGTTTATTAGAATGGAGACAGGAAGGGCCACAGAGTTAGCAGCAATTCTTAGGAATTGGGAAGGTAGGTTGTCAGGGGCAGGGGAACAAGATTTGAGTTTACTAAGGAGAGTTTTAATATAACTAACAGATACAGGTTTGAGCAAGAAGGGGTCAGAGAGGTTAGAGGAGTCAGATTGGGGGTATGGAGAAAAGGTGGGTGTGGTAATAGAAGTGAAAGTACTGGAAGTGGAATTAGAGGTGGGGTTGGGAATATCAGAGTTGTTAGGTACAAGTTTAGAAATGGTATCAATAAAGTAGTGATTAAAATGAATGGCGGTATCGAAGGGAGATTGATTGAGAAAAGGATTGGGGATTGAGGGTGAGCCAGGGTTGAGAAGAGTTTTTATGGATGACCAGAACTTCTGGGGGTTAGTAGGTTTCATAGATTGATCAGAGAGGTAATATTTTCTTCTGTCCTGGTTGACTCTTTTTTTGTAAGGTTTCTTAGTTCCACGTAAGATTGAAGGAAGACAGAAGATTTGTTTTTTTGATATTGTTTCCAAGTGGCATCTCTTTTATCCACAAGGTGGAAGGTTTCTTTGGATAGCCAGGGGGCATGTTTAGCTTTGACTTTTATTTTCCTGATAGGGGCCAGAGAGTTGAGTATGTTTAGGAATGTCTGGTTGAAGTAGCTAACTGCATCATTTAAAGGTAGAGAATAAAGGCAGGACCAGTTAATATTTGAGAGAATTTTGTTAAAGGAAGTGATATTGAAATTTCTTTGGTTATAGTTATATTTAAAGAGATGAGAACAAGTGAGTTTGGGTGAGTACCTAGTAATGTGGATAGGTAGGTGGTCACTAATGGAGTCAGATAGTGTTCCTGGCTGGCGGTACAAAGTAGGAGAATTTACGAGAATCCAGTCTAGGATAGAATTAGAGTGGTTTTTGCCAAAGCGGGTGAGGGAGGAAACAAGTTGAGTAAAACCGTGTAGGTTGAGACTATCAGACGGTGTATTAGAGTTAACTAAGTTCCAGTCAATATTTACATCCCCAAGTATAATAGTTTCAAAGGGGATGTGATGAAAACACAAAGATAAGATGTTTTCAAGGATGATGATATTATTCCCTGGTGGAATACAGATTAAGGCTATGGCTATTTTTTGGTAGTTGTTGAGATGACAGGTTACTATGAGTAGCTCTGCAGGGTGGAAGGAGGGAGGGGTAATTGAATGTGGTAAAATATTGAGAGAGTCAGAAAAAAGAATGGAGACACCACCTCCCTTGTTGCTAGGTCTGTCCTGTATGTAGATATTGAAACTGGGGGGGGGGGGGCAGATCTCTGAGTTGTGGATGTGGGGTTTTAGCCAAGTTTCAGAGAGAGTTAAAATGCAGGGAGTATAGTGTTGAATGAGAGTATGGAGATCAGGCACTTTGTTGCAGATAATCTGGATATTAAGGGAGAAGAATTTAAGTCTTTTGGTTTTGTATGTAGAAGTGAGAATGGATGGGGCAGTACTAGTAAGAGTAGGATTGCTAGAGGTGTGGGGGAAGAAGTAATAGTAATAGTAGATGGAGTAGAGGAATTAGAAGATAAGAGTTAGATATTAGGACCAGGGTTGGGATGTATATCACCTGAAAGGAGGAGTGTTGTCAGGATAGAGAGTAAAGAGATAGGATGAGGGAGAGGATAGAGAAATGTGGGTTTTAAGTTTGAGATTAGTTTTAATAAGGGGAGTAGTTTTATTTTAAAGACTAAATAGTGTGGTAGAGTACAGTGCGTGTGAGCATATAGGAGTATGGTAGGACCTGGATAGATTTTGGGAGGGATGTAGGTTCCGAGTGAAGGGTAAGGGGAGGATTGCAGGGGAGTGTGATAAGATGTGACATATGTTAGTGTAAATAGCAGACGGAAGAGGAAAAGAAATGGCAACATCTTTAGTGATAGGCATTAGGCAATAGTTACAACAATACAATATATAAAGCAGTTTTAAATGTGACAGGCAGTCTCTAGAAAAAACTAAAGAAATATGCCACAAAATATATGTTCTTTACAAACCAAAAAATACGTTGCAGTATAGAAACCTCAAAAGGTCCCAACAATAAGACTGCAAACAAAGTTTGTCTTAATCAAAATACAAAACACGGTCTCCTAAATTAGCAGACAGCAGTCACCTGACCACCGATCCAGTTAACTTCCAAAATAAAATGTGACATATAAGTAAATGCAGACAGATTAACAAAAGCAGATAATCTGCAAAAAATGGAGATAATAGTAAATAGAGGGATACTTTCTTATAATATTGTGAAACATTCGAAATACCCCTCAATAAATAAAGCAGTTAATACACCTGTATGCAAAAATAAACACAAAGCAATATAGACAGCAACAAGTTAGTGAAGCTACAAATGTTACTCTGGCAGGATAGAAGGGAAGTATCATAAAACTAAGAAATAAAACAGCTAAAAGCTGTGCAAGCAGTGAGCAAAGTCCCTAAAAAGTAACAAATCCAAAATGTAGAGGTCCCGACAAGTCCCAATAAGCAAACCCTACAGATGACAACTCGCAGGCAAGGTTTCATCCAAAAGAATTATCAAGCACCCTTACAGAAGGTTACTATTCACAACTGTGAGGGAGCTAAAAATAAAGGCCCAAACGTCACACAGACAAACCGGTCCCAAAAACGACCGTTGCAGCTAGTCAGCCCAAGGCCCAAACGTCGCACAGACAAACCAGTCCAAAAACGACCGTTGCAGCTATTCAGCCCAGCAATGAAAGGAACATAATTAAGCCCACTCACCGACACACACACACACACACTTCGAGCAAACCACTCAGTGGCACTCTGTTGCACTGCATTTTACACTGGCACACCTGTTCATAAAGCTCCTGGAATGATTGGAGACCATCTCTCTGGCCCAGACTCTCCTCCACCCAGTTTGTCAGAAATAATACCATTCATTATTTGGATGTTGAATTGTCTATTATCATATATTTTTTCTTCCTGTCCTCGTTTTGGTTTTGTATTGTACGAAGGAGCAATTTAAGTTATTTTAAACATGAACTGGTTGCACCACATTTCACACATCTCGGCTGATCAAACTTTTATCACTGCGGCTGTATTACTGGCACTCACAATTTTAGTATCACATTTACTACATGCAGCAATAATCAATCAGCGTGTAACATACCAAACCGCGATACATGCCTAGCAGTGACTTCAGCTTTATCTGGTCTTTCACACCTGGCAGTATTTCCTGGACCAATTCCTACCTCAAAAGCTTGGAACAGAACTTTTTCCACTTTTCATCATGAGGACATCCACAATCATGTCAAAGATATAATCATATTTTCTGTCTTCAAAAATTGGCTTTGCAACCCATTCCTGCTTCGCCTTATGATACACAGTCCAGAAATGCAGATCACCCTTTTTAGCGCAGTTACTCTTCAGGTAATGAACTACTGTTTGCTGATGATTCACATTGGCATTGTGATGTAGAATGGCTAGCATTGTGCGTACCTTCCTTCCACTGTTTGAAAAATTGTCAAATTTGGGGCAGTACTTGCACAGCAGAGCATGAAACACATCCAAGCTGCCTGTGTGGCAGAACTTTGCTAAGTGTTTCAGATCATTCACCATTGTTGTGTTGGTCACAGTCTTCACCAATGCAGTGTGTGGTGCATCACCAACCTCCAACCACTGTTTGGTTTCTCAGGCTGGCAATGGAGTCTCATGCTCACAGGCTCGGAATTGCTACTCCCACTCCCAGGTATGCCTGTCTGTAATGTGATGGATGACAGACTTCCATTTTTCAAATAGTAGCTGTGCATCTCCATCACAGGTTTCTGAAAACCACCACAAGTGGTTAGAAATACTCTGGCACCATGGCATTAGCTGCTCCAGTTCCTTTTTTTGGCAACAGATACAATATTCTTGGTAATACTTTTTGATACATGCCACAGATCAGATTGATGGTCAGTTTCAGGGAACTCTGTCCTCATTGCACTTCCAATCCATCGATGTCTGTCTGTTTGTACTACACTTATGTTGACATTAAGTCTACGCAAGTTCCTCATGCAGTTTAGGATTGCCTTCTGTTCCAGAGCTACTGAAGATGTTCCATCACTAAGTTCCTCTACACAGAAATCCAGGAGATATCCAGAATCCATATCCATCACACTGTAAGAAATCCAGGAGATATCCAGAATCCATATCCATCACACTGTAACAGCAGTACTTTGCTGAATATCCCGGGCTGTCACATCGACCATGACTGGCTAATCTCGCTGTTTCCCTTGAATGTCTTGCAGCAGTTCCTGCTGATATGTATTCCAACTTTGCTGAACCACTGGAAATAAGTACTCCTGCTGTAGGTCATAAAATGTGGTCTTGCTAATGAACTCCAGACCCACATATGCACAAAATCTCGCTATATGTACATATGTACTTCCACTAAATAGTAGAGCTGCTGCATTCAAAAGATTCCCCACAGGCATTCTGCCCACAACTGGTTGGCTTTGCCAACTTATTTATTTATTTATTGATTGATTGATTGCATTTGTTAACCAGGAAAGTCCACTGGGTCTGAAAAGAGCCCATTTTCAGTGGAGGTCCGGGAGAAAAGCTCCACAAAGTTACATACAAAAAAAATATAATCACATAAACAGAAAAGACAATCATACAGTACAATTACAATGCATAAAACTGGAAATAGAAGCAACAGTGAATAAGCTAGTGAATGATATTTACAATGAAGCCCAAAGTATATTCCAGTATACATGAAAATAATATATCTGCAGGAACTTACAATTTCATGTCCGTTCAGACACATTACTTTGGTTGCAGTCATGGATCCAACATATCTTTTCTCGTAGTCATCAAATGCTGGAGCTTTGGAGAGAGGACATATCATTCTTCTTAGCAGCTGATCCAGGCAGTCTTCATACACAATATATTTCCATTGTAACACCATCTTCTGCTCCATATTTTCGTATTCCATAGTCTCATCAAGGTCCGATACTGACATCATGGAAGATGGCTCACAGTGAGGGTCATCTTTGTGGAGGTTGTTTATATCTTCAGACATTGTCTGGGTCACGTGACAGACTACTGCTGGCAGTTTCATTATCTTTCACAGGGGTACTACAGCACACCATAGATGAAGGAATGTCTAAATCCAGTAAGTCACAATTGAACTGGTCCTCCTCTGACATTTGCTCATTCCCATTGAACAGATCACCTGCACTGCTTGCTCCATCGCTGAGATGTCTGCACTACTACTCATTTCAATAACACAGTTACCCCTCTTTACATAAGTTTGGTCCTTCAGAACTTGTGCTGGTGACACAGCAATTTCTGGGAACTGCGTGATAGCATCCATCCATGGTGAGGTTATATATGCGGCATCATATACAGAAGGCCTTGCCCTCAAAGTCTGTGCTGCCACACTTGTCATAGTATGTGACACCTTAGTTTGACTACCCAGACTCTGTCTTCTCCTGTGGCCTTTCCTTTGCACTTTTGACACAGTGCTGTCAGATGCTGTTATTTCCATTTTTTTTTTTTACTAAAGGCGTTTGTCACCTCACAGTAAGACGTTGTCCTGTTCGATTCTCAGCTAAAGCGTCTTCTGTGTGGAGACATGCGTGAATGGGCATGCCGTTGTTGAAGGTTGTACGTCAGGGCTGGCAACTCAGTATGTAAAAATCTACTGCCAATCATTAGTGGACCGGAGTTCCGCTGTGGCGACCCCTAACCGGGAAAAGCCGAAAGATACAACTAAAGGCGTTTCTTCCATATATGCTGCCAGAGCGGATTGATCCACTGCTCATTCCCATTGTGGAGACCTGTTGTGCATCAGTGTCTCTTCCCACCACTCCATCTGTATAATCCATGCTGGCGATCACTGCCTCCTCAGACAATACAGCCGCCTCTTCCTAGAAAACAGATAAACAATGTATATTAATTAGCATACATTGGAACAGCTAACTTGATTGTAAATGGCTACTATGCTGTAATGCTTCTAACACATAAATTCTTACATTGATGTTCACCGTGATGCCTCCATCATTGCCAGTCACTGGGTCTTGCAACACTAAGCACATCTGTACTTCCTGCTTCTGTAGTAAAAGACAAAAAAATGTATAAAGGTGATATCTGTGTTATGAACCAAGTCATTCCTAAATTAACATTGACAGCTTTATGTTGTGTGTGTAAGCCTAGCTTCAGTCATGCCATCTATAATAATAATGCTTTTATTGTGAATTTGAAACCTACCCAAAAAAAAACATTCTTATGACTGCAGATTTTATTCCCCTCTTTGCATCATGGAAGTAGAACACCACAAATCCATGGCCTTTCATTGTCCAACCCACTGCTACATTACCATCTACCCTTCACTTCCTATTCCTGTAAATTTTCAGTGAAATGCATGTCCATTACCATGTACTATTCATAGAGTTGGGCACTGCAGCATAACAACTGCACAATGCTGACAACAAACAATGTTCCATCCATTGTGTTTAACACTATTATGGTGTATCAGTACAACACTGGAAGTACAGCATGTCATATTGCTATCAGTACTTAAAGTACTTAAAGAACCATTACATTGTTTCCATACATGTTTCTGACAGCCCACAACAGCAGCTATCACATCTTGATTATGCATTTTGTTGTATGGTACGACTTTCTTAAACATTTAAATAGACATATGCACCTGCACTGATGGGGACCTATGTAATATGTCCACAAACAGAAACACATTTTCAAAATGTACAAGTGGCTTTACATCAAATTACTTACATCACAGCCGGAGAGATCATCAGTGGTCTGGATTTGAGTAATGTTCTTTTGCTGTGTTATCTCTTCTGCTGATCCATGTGGTGAACTCAACAAGTCATCCAGCAGTTGTTTATAGAGAGAAATATATTATTAGACATGCAAACAGCACAAGCACTTTCTTAACATAGTTAATCATAGACATTACTCATACAATAACTGTATTTCGATTCAGCCTCGCTATGTGTTCATCACAACAACGAAACACTTAGGATTCATGCCAAAAAAGAGAACAAAAACATTTGGAATACTTTTATCATCAGGCTGTGTTTATCAAGTGCGCAAACACCAAATTATACATCTACTATTATATTAGATGAAACTGACTTGAAAACACAACTCTGAGCATGCGTTATAATACAGTATGATGACCACCATTGCATGCAGTGCCAAGGAATGCATATTTCCTAATTCAGTTTCCTCTGTCTGGCTTACCTTTATTCAATCCTGTTGTTCAGTCCGACAACATGATGACACGTGTTTTCACCTTGGAAAAACTAAAAATATTCGGTACAGCATTTTTCTTAAGGCGACAAAGAATTCTACCTTTCCCCATATCGGTGGAAAGCAGCTGCCTCATTAAATTGACTTCAAACATGTTTTCCTCAAAGTGTAGGGAGCAGAGATAATAATGTGGCTTCTTACAATTTACTACTTCTTCCACAAACTTGGATATGCTACCCACATTTGTTCTGCACCGGGTTGCCCACACAGTGCATCGCTGCACATTACACGGAAAGCTATGTATCGAAACATTTTCTGACAGATGACCACTGTGCGTGCCACATCCATATTTTTATTTTTTTTATTTTATTTTACATTTGATAACCAGGGGTGTCTGACTGAGCCAAAAAGGCCCTTTTTCAGCAGAGGCCCGGGGAGAAAAGCTCCACACAGAAAAATAATTGCAGATACATTTAGATATTTAGACATGATCAGTATACACACAAATTACAATAGACATGTTTTTTACAGTGGTATACAGCACATCAACAGTTACAGTGGAGAGAAGAAACAAGAAAACATTAATTTAAAAATAAAGGTAATTAATAGATTTGTGGTGTACACAGCTGAAATTTGTAACATAGGTAAAATACATACATAGTACATAGGTACAGTACATAGATTGTACATTAGCCAGTGTTTGTAAGAGTGAGAACTGTTATCAAGTACTCTAGGCTTAGCATGTGTACCTTATCCGCTTTCACTAGCCCCATATGCCAGGCAGTGGGGCATCTTTCACTGAAGACTGCTGTAGATACCTGTGAAGAAAAGTGCAAGATTCTAATTATCATAAAGGCACATCACTGGCTACTCTGCCGGACTGTTACTCTACAAAAATGGCAGTGCTTTCAGTGTTCCAGTGAGCATGTGCCTCACAGTGGAAAACAAATGATATGTACCACTATCAGCAACACCTACCATCTGGTAATAAACCTGCAAATTATTACCGATTGCAAACCCTGAACAGCATCAGATTTTGCAGCATACTTTGAACAACACCAATTTGTACAGCATACACATACAAAAGATAGATTACATTAACCAGCAGCATAATGAAAGCACTGCTACGTCATCTACATATAACAGCATATGGCTTGTCATCCTACATATTTTATTTATTTATTATTTATTTACTTATTTATTGACATTTGTTAACTAGGTTGCTCCAACTGGGCTTGAGGCCCATTTTCAGTGGACACCCGAAGAGAAAAGCTCAAAAAAAACCAGTTACATGAAAAACATATCACAGTTAAAAACTTTTAAGCACATACATATCTGAGAGATAGCACAAATATCGAAATAACAAATCTGTTAATACAGCGTGCATAAAACAAAATAGAGAGCTTACATGATCTGAGAAAAACACAATATTTATGCAAAGCAATCATGTATTTACATAAGAAAATTATGCATCTTAATTGCTAAAAAGCTATTGGCACTGGCTGTCATGGATGGAGTCATGGGAAATGAGATGAGTGAGGAAAAAAAACTTAATTAGTGATTTAAGGAAAGTGAAAGGTGCTTATGTTGGGTTGGGGCAGGGACAGCATATGGGTGTCCACTGAAAATGGGCCTCAAGCCCAGTTGGAGCAACCTAGTTAACAAATGTCAATAAATAAGTAAATAAATAATAAATAAATAAAATATGTAGGATGACAAGCCATCCTCATACCCTACTAGCCTCACTTCCTCCTAGCACGTTCTCCTATTTAGACCTCTATAATCTCTCACTTCAAATCACAATTGAGGTTTTTTACCCTGATCTTGTCTATTTACACCCCAAGTGAAACTAATACCATGCTTAAACCACAGCATGTACTTTAATCAATATTTGTATCACTATTTGTGTGTCTATTCTCTAACATGTATAAATTTTTGTTTGTTTGTTTGTTTGATTGGAGCTTTTCTCCTCGGGCCTCTACTGAAAATGGATATGTATCCAGCTAGACTAGCCCAGTTAACAAATGTAAAATAAAATAAAATAAATAAATAAAATGATATTTTAGTTAATTTTTGAAGTGTAATGAGTGGGTGATGGTACGTATGTTTAATGGAAGTTTGTTCCAAGCAAGGGCAACAGAATATGTATATAGTAGTTTGCCAACTGTTTTCTTAGGTTGGTAGATGTCAAGTAGTTGCTCGTTAGAGGTATGGAGGGTCTGAGGTGGAGTGTAGGTGGAGATAAAGGATGAAAGAGATGGACAGGATGAAGGTTTGTAAAGCATGTTGTGCAGCATTTGAAATTGAGATAGTTGGAGTTGTTGGAGAAGCTCAAGCCATTGGAGTTTAGAGCAATACAGTGATGAGCATTGTAGAGATTTTCTGATAAATTTAGCTATTTTATGGTAAGTTTGTTGGAGTTAGTTTAGGGTTGTAGTTTGGATGTTGGTGAGTACTGGGGCAGCATATAGGAGGAAGGGAAGGAGGAATGCATGTGCCAGTGTAAGTTTAGTATTGTGGGTTAGAATTTTTTTATTATGATACAGTATCACCAATTTCTGGTGTGTTTTTTTATACATTGGAGTAAGTGCAACTTAAATTTCAGTTCATCATCAATTATGACTCCAAGGAATTTTGTGTGAGTATCGGGTTGGATAATTGTGTTGTTAGAAGATTTAATAGCAAAGGTAGATTTATGGTTAGTAAGAGATCGGGGGAGGAAGAGTAAGAGTTTGGTCATTTTGAGGTTGAGGATGAGTAAATTTTCATACAGCCATTTTGCAGTGGATAGAAAGGCATTTTGAGTTAGGATATGGAGCTCGGTCATATTGTTAGAGATAGAGATAAGTGTAGAGTCATTATCATATTAGATGAGAGAAGATTGTTTACAGGATGTGTAGAGATTGTTGGTGAAGACATTAAATAGAAGGGGACCCAAGATGGAGCCTTGGGGAACTCCAGTTGGGACAGGAAGGAATTTATAATATGTACTAAAATCTGAAAAAAATAATGAAATACTGCCACTAAACAGCTACCACCAATGATCCAATATAATTCAGGGCTGCTGTCCTTTAAGCCCTGTCATTCAGTATGGCTACATGTCATCCTTCAGGATCTGTAAAACTTTATTCAGCTGTACCATCCATGTTGTGACATTGAAAAATAATTCTGAGAGTAAATGTTGCAGCATCTTCGTGCATCTGTAAGCAGCAGTATTTCTTAACATATCCGTATAGCTGCCAGTGTTTTGTTCATGTCTTATTACAGGCTTACCTTTCATGCATTGTCTTCAATTGGTGCATTGAAATCAGTGCTCTACCCTGGTCAGCAAATACTTATTAACTAATATATATCAAAGAACTCCCATATGAATCTAAATTGTCCATGCTCTCTGGTCATCTCCAGGCTCAACACATAAATGAGCTTGGCTGAAGCACTAGTTGGCATGTAGTTCTTTGTTTAGGGGGTGAATTTGTAACACCTTAAACTGCATGTCCAATAATAATTTTTCCATCAACACACATTAATGTCTACATGACTGATTGGTAGCATGTACTGGTCAGGACCTGCAAACTGCAAGTAGTGGAAGCTAGCTCCCCTTTCTAGTTGTGTTTCTTGTTGGGGTAAACTAAATTCGACCACAATGTCTGAGGTTAATGAGCAACAATCTGCACATGTCGACCAGCTTTGTTGGATTAAACTCACTGACACAAATGCTGGGTTTACACACAATAGTAAAAATATTACCCTGACAAATAGGCACCGGCAGAGGATGTGCAATTTGCCAGTATTTGTTCATTGTAAAATAAATTAGTCAGGGCCTTACAGAATACATAAAACATCAACCACCGTGAGCAATACCACACTGGATAACAGTTAATAAGCATTTTCTCACCAAGTCTAAACCACTGTTTTTTCTACAGCCAACAACTCTGCATAATAAAGCACTTCACGCTGTAAACAGTGGTTGCTTGGTAAGCCATTTCTAACTAGTGCAAACAAACATTAGACAGGCTTATGGTTGCACTACTGCCAGCCAAATGAAATCTGCAAGCTGTACTACATGTACTTGCTATGGACGTGTTAAAGCAACAGACAAGGTGAATGTTTATATCATGTTTAGTTATATATGAGACACACAAAAAAGTATTTTTCTTGTAAAATGACAATTTCTGCCACAGTTCTGAGTTTTAAAATATATAATTATTACATATCCACCATAATGCAGAAAAAAAGATACATTTTTATATATGCCACCATGCTATACTACAAATACAATTTCCACTATGCAAGAAATACAAGCTATGCAATCAACAGAATCAGTAAATAAACTTGTTTCAAGCTTATAACAGATTTAAAAAACTGTCATTCAACTACAAGTGCTACTCTGGAAACACCCAGAAACCTTTAAATGTCTGAAATCCAACATAATAATTTTCCTCAGAGGGGAATCTTTGCCGTATATGGTTCACAACGCATGCAGAGATGACCACTTGATGTCCGTAACCAAGTTTGTTATTGTCATGTGTCCATAGCACATATGCTCGGTAGGAGATGAATCTGCATAACAGGAAAAGGTCACAATCACCATAATGTCAGTACAGTTGGTGCAAAGACAATGCTATAAATTCAAGTGCTAGATATCCTACACCCATGCAAGGAGGGCATGCCTACTTGCATCCCAGTGAAAGTTTGACTTAAAGTCATTACTGATTATGTTGCAGTGTGGTACTGTTATACTGCACATTATGTTGTCTGTCTACATGCACTGAATGCTCACCCACTTGGTAATGCCAAAGCGTACACCATGCCATTAAACTAACCTCTGTGGGTGTAGAGGACTGACTAGTAGTTAGCACCTTAATGTCAACTCTAAAATGGCACCGATCTACAATGCTCTTTTACAAGTCTCACATCTAACCTCCATGCAAAACATTATTGCATAAGAACCGTACTTCTTACCACTCTCAATTTTTTTAAAATTTTTATTTATTATTTATTTATTTTACATTTGTTACCCGGCTAGTCCAACTGGCTATATTTCCATTTTCAGTGGAGGCCCGGGGAGAAAAGCTCCACAGTATCATTAAAACATTTATAATGTACAAGTATAAGAAGGGGGGGGGGATAAATAAATAATCTTGTTGATAAAAATAATGAGAGATCAGTAGTTACAAAGTCATACAATTTAAGCAAACACAGTATTCAGATAGAATTCTTACAGAAATATAAAAAGTATTTACTTAAATGTAGATAGAGTGCATTTGTTGAGGAGAAATCAGGTAAATATGAAACATAATAAGACTTTCTTACATTAAGATATGTGAGGTTGTTTACACTATGTTCATAGTTTAATACATGTGCTATTTGCAACAAAAACTTGAGGCAGTTACCACTGCTGAAGGTAAGTGGAGAAAAAAAGGAGAGGCGAGGCAGTATATGGAAAATGGCAAAAGCGAGAGCAGACAAATTAGAAAGGGTAACAGCAAGGGCAAAGCCAGAGTGTTTTA